>NC_080047.1:19441734-19541734 GCF_026212465.1 Amaranthus tricolor
TAGGGTCCAAAAGAATTGACTCTTACACTTAAAAAAAGATAGGGTCCAATAGGGTCTGGTAGGGTCTTGGACCCTTATCCATCTCTAACTATCACAAACCATGGGAATGTATCACAAAAAAAAAGCATAGATTGTGCTTAAACTTGTGAAAATTTGCACATGGAGCGTGTTTGTATTAGATAAAAAGTAAATTTTTTGTACATTTTTCCATCGCAATCATACACTGTATGTATTTTTTTAGTAGCAAAATAGTAAGAGTAATATTAACAAAATAAAAAAGGTGACTATGTGTAATAATGTAAGGTGATTTTTTTGTGGGATAAACAAATTATTGTTGATGCCCCTTAATCAAGTTTCATTATCTATCTTTTTCCTTAAGCTGAGCATGAAACAACAATAACAAGCAAAAAAATAGTTTTTATAGGATTATAATCCAACATCACATGATGTAACATGTTGGCAAAAACATCAAATTATAAGTATTTTTGTGGATGGGCCCCACATCAGTAAATTTAGCAAGAATCCAATGGTACTCCTACACTACATCTTTCATTACTTTACCAAGTTAGTTTTCTAATTTCTTTTACAAAATTCAACCCAAAACCATGTTAAGCAAATCACTCACACACTTGTGTTTTTTTGCCCTACTAAAGCAAAATCCCTAGAATTTTAGATTTCAGATATTGGTCTTTTCTTTTTCTTCTCTAAAAGAGGAAAGTAATCTTTCTTTCTCATCCCTCCACAAGTCTTTAGAGAGAGAAAAAGCTACTGTCTTTTCTGCAACAGAGTACTCATTAGTTTTTTCCCCTCTTTCTCTTACCATAACAAACTCTTCTTTCTCTCTCTTACCCACCGATTATTATTGTTTTTTTAGGGTTCTTACAAATCTTTTCCTTCTACTTCTGGGTTTTGAACTGTTTACAAGATTTGATCTTTCAATTTGCGTTCACAATCAAGTTATCATCTTGAGCATTTTCTGGGTTTCTCATTTTTGGTTTGATTTGCTTAAAAACCCTAAAACTAAAGAATTCTCCTTTACAAAAAATAAAAAGTTGCTTAGACAGAAGAATCTTCTGGAATCCGCCGTCAATAAATCATCATATACATTATCACTTCTTTTTTTTCTGGGTTTGGTGCCTTTTCTCATTTCAGGTATGTTATTCTATGTTAACTGTAATATTTCTGCTCTTTAATTAACGCTTCCTCTTTAATGAAGTACTAGTAGTTGGTTAGCTATTTGCCTTAGAAAAATGCTACCTAGTACTGATTATTCTGATGTTTATGAGATTAGGTAGCTTGGGAAATGTATGATTAGGTTTGATTTAGCTTTCTTATTAATTTAACTAGTTGGGTTAAATCTGTTTTTCTGGACCAAGATATGAATTTTTGTCGATTAATATACCCAGTTTTTTTAGCTGAATTAGTGATTTTAGGCTTTGATTATTGAAGGTAAAGTGCATGTCAGATTAGTTGGTGAAATTTATTGGGATTTTTTCTTTTCTGTTTTTGCAATGGTGAAGTTAGCTAAAGGGTACTCATTGTCTTGGTACTTGTCTTTTGGATTCTGATTGTTTCTAGTTTTGAAGCTTGTATACAAGCCTTAAGAAATGAAAACTTATTGTTTTATTTTGAACAGCTTTGCCTTATGGCTTTGTTTACTCATTGGGAGGTGAAAATAATATGTTGAGGTGACTTATTGGCGGATCTCGATGTTGCCTAATGGATAGTGGCACCATGGACTGTACAAGGACGGTGGGTCGACTCAAGGGTAATGAGATGTTTCAATTGAGCTCTTATTGTTTGTTGTTTTGATATTTTGCATCATTCAAAGCTTTTTAACTACTGAAGTTTCTAGCTTCTGTACTCTTTTAAGATGATTTAACTGCTTGCCTGAGCTTCTCAACATCTTGTTTAGTAAAATAGCTTATCAAGCAATTTTAGCTTATTTTGATACAAAGAGAGTGTTTTGGTGGTCCAATAATCTGATGCTAATGTTTGGTAAATTAGCTCGTTGAAACAACTTATTCAGTGCAGGTTCTAATTCAGCTGGTCAAATCAATTAATAAAATCAATCATCTGGCCAAATTCTTAATCAGCTATCAACGATTTGCCAAACACTACGTCTTTATTATGAGAAGTTGTGGAATAATTGAATTTAATGGTTCATAAGTAGTTGATGATAGATTGTTTGGTAACCAAACGGGTTATTGAAATATGTGTAATGCTTTAGTCTTCAGAAGAGTTAGAATTCTATGTGAAGCATTAGGTGAGATGTTTGTCGTGAATCTTGACGTTCTTAGTTTGAACGATGATAACTTGTGCTTCCATTTTTTAATAAGTTTGGTTCGCCTCTAGAGCTAGACGTTACTTTTGCTTATAGTTGTCTGCATTTTGCATTTATAGCTTGCAGATCTGCGCATTCATGTCTCTGTTTTCTTTCATACAGCATCATATATGTTGCTAATTCATTTTGTTGGTTTCTCAATGCTATTTAGAAATGGCATTCTTTACTCTGTGTATCTGCATATAGATACCATTATACCTTTACACATTGTGTGACCGGAGCATAATTTTTCTTTTATGATTCCAGGTAATTTATGCCAGAGGTTTCTATTTTTTACTATTTGGCTGTCCACTTTCGAAGATACGACATATTTGAAAGTGCTAGCTGAGCAGTATCATCTTCCTTCGCAACATGAGCTTGCTAAGTCACCAGATACAGGGCTTTTTCAACCTATTCAAATATCACCTTCTGTTATCCCGCACTATCCGATCCCTAACCAACCTACATCTCCACTGTATCCTACTTTTCCGACAATATACAAGCCGGTATTGACTGGGAAATGTCCTGTAAATTTCTCCGCCTTGTCAGATGTCATTGAAAGAACTGCTCTAGACTGTTCTCAACCTTTAGCATCTTTTGTTGGAAATGTTATATGTTGTCCACAATTTGCTAGTTTGCTTCACATTTTCCAGGGTTACCACAGCACAATCTCAGATGCATTAGTATTAAAGGAATCCGTTGCTGATGATTGTTTTTCAGATATCATCAGTGTTCTTGCAAGCAAAGGGGCAAATAGTTCAATATCACAGTTATGCTCTGTTAAACCATCGAATGTCACTGGGGGATCATGTCCTGTTAAAGATGTGGGTGCATTTGAAAAAGTAGTGAATACAAGCCAGTTGTTAAATGCCTGCAGCACTGTTGATCCTTTGAAGGAGTGCTGTAGACCTGTTTGCCAGCCTGCAATTGCAGATGCTGCACTTCAGCTCTCCGGACAACTAACAGCTGGAGATGGCAAAGATATGGTTGGGGGAGCAATGAATATTGATGCACTTAATGATTGCAAAGGGGTTGTCCTTTCATGGCTTTCACGAAAACTTTCAGCTGAAGCCGCAAATACTGCATTCAGGATGTTGTATAGCTGTAAAGTCAACAAAGGTATATGATTTTCTTTTTGTACGACTGGTGCTTTGTTGTCATTGACAAGCTTTAGGTAGAGTATTGGAATCTGCTTGATGCCTTCGCGCCTCATGTCAATTTATTATAAGTTTTTTTACTGATTGAGTTATGGATCTCGCTTTGTTTGTTGCACAACATCTTTTGAAGCTGCTGCTGTATCATATAATCTTCATTGCCATTCCATGGGATAATTTTACTTGTCTTGTGTGCATATTAGTAAGGCCCTGCTTGAGTCCATGTTTCTGGATGTAAGTCTACGTACACATGTTGATTTCACTGTGTTGTTTTTTCTGTTTAACATTCTTGTCTTTGTGAAGGTTTGAATTACTACGGAGAGGGTTAGTTTGGGGAAGGTATCATATAGACTATAGTATACACGAGGCGTTTGCAAGATGAACTGGAATGTTGAATGTAGCACTTCGTTAGATATGGACTGCTTTACTACATTTAGACTTCCATTAAACCAAACGACATGGAGTCCAGGGTATTGATAGTTCAAAGGTTTGAAGGCATAAATTCCATTTTCAGAGTGATAATTTAGGGCCTGTTCTATAATGTCTGATTTTTTTGGGAAAATGAAACTTATTCAGCGTTTTCACTTTAAAATTTTTTTTTTTCACAATTGCGGGGAAATAACAAAACGTAATTGCTAAACTCACTAGAAGTGGTTTTTATGGTTCTTTTGTCGTTTTATTTCATCTGCATCTTGTTCTTCCTTGGCAGTCCACTTCAGTCTAATTGTCCTCTCTCTTCAATCAGTCCCTTACTCTCTGCTTTTCTCTATTAAAGTATCCATGTGGCTTTGTCACTCTGCTTCTTGCTATTTCTTTAATGGCAGCACTTTGGGGATAATGGTGGTAGCAGTTCGGTGGTGAAATGCTGATTTCTAGCTAGTTTTTTTTCTTTCGTCTTCCCTCTTGTTTTCTCAATAATTCCATTGCTATTTTCTGTTAAAATTGGCCTTTAAATATTTACATTTTAGTTATCTCTTTTTAGTAAAGCTTAAATTTTTTTTATTTCTCAAGTGGTTTCAGCCTGGTTATGCCAGTAATACGATTCAAAAGTACTTTATTTGAAAAGATGGAGATATGGTTGGCTTATCACCAATGTGCCTATAAGCAAAACTTGTCATTTGAGAAGAACAAAATTTTGCATTTAGATCTCATCATTTGAAATTCCAAGTGCATGATTTAGTGGAAGAGTACATAATTCCTTGTGAGTTAGTAGTGCAAGTAATTCTGATTGGTTGTAGCCCAACTAAATATTATCAATTGAAAAGTACAAAACTCTGAACTAATGAAAAATTGCTCCATAAATATCGTATGTACCTTTAGTCTTTGTAGATAAAAGTGACGGACTACTAGTTATGTTTTAGTTTTGTTAAGACAAAAAAACTAAAACAGAAATCTGTTTTGGGTTTTCTGTTTTATAAAGGTGTAACTTAACGTTATGTCGAACGGATCCTTAGCAATTGTTTTTTTTTAAAATTTTAGTTCATGATTCAAATGCAAATTAGTAAACCTAGTGGTTCTTTGTTGTAGTTTTTGAGATAAATGAGAATACGAAAAGCTTATTTGTAACATTTACTTTCTCTTTCAGGCTACTTATATTCTTATTAAATTTCAAGAACTAGTTTTCTTGCTTTTTATCTCAAAATTTTTAATGTATCCTGCTGAAACTACTTGTTCACTTGTTTGTGATACAAGTTCTCTGTTGTTGATTATTTCTCACTTCACAATAACTGCTTGTAAAATCTGATGATATGAATAACACTCCTCAGAATTTCGTAAAATATTCGACATGATCCTCATTCTTCCCCCTCCATGTTTTAGATGTTCTTGATTTGAACTATAATGGGCCAGAAGCATGAAGTACTCTGGTATTTGAAAACAAATAAATTTGATTAAAATTACTGATAACTGTCTACTAGTGACTTTGATTAATGTAGACCGGTAAATTGTTTTTACGCGGCATTAATTCTTTTGGAATTGATGTGTTTATCCTCGATCACATCCCTGCTCAGTTTGTTTGTTGGACAGGCAAGTTGCTGACTGCTGATTTCCTTTTGCAGTTTGTCCATTGGATTTCAGACATCCATTAGAAGTAGTCAAGCAATGCCGTAACACAGCTGCCCCAAGTCCTTCCTGCTGTAGCTCATTGAATAGTTATATTAGTGGGGTTCAAAAGCAAATGTTGATTACAAATAAGCAAGCAATAATGTGTTCAACTATGTTTGCGTCAATGTTACAGAAAGCCGGTGTTATGACAGATGTGTATGAACTTTGTGATGTGGACTTAAAAGATTTTACTCTCCAAGGTACATTAGGAACTTTTTCTTGCTTTACATAGCTTTGTTACTTCTATTGTATCACACTGACTTACATTTATTCTTTCTGCATGGATCTCTTCTGGGACACAGTGACAGCATTCGGACAGCAAGGTCTTTTTTTCTTGTCTTAGCTATCTGTAATGTAATGACAAAATGTATAGACTAGATGGTTCTATTAGGGGAGGTTCTGAGCATGTTCAATATGTTCGACAGCCTAGGGCCTCGAAAAATTTAAGGCTTTCAAAGAATTTATTAATTTTCAAAGATACAAAATTGTAAGAAAAATATCATAATTTTTGAAATAGCACATGGCCTTCAAAGAATTTATTAATTTTTACTCTGCCCTTGGATTTTATGATCACTTTCAATTGATTTTCAATGAGCTGATAATTACTCTGGTAAACCTTAACAATTGTTTCCATCTGAGAAAGCTCTTCTTTTGCTTGTACATTTTCTTTAGCACTTGGACATCGCTTATTCTTTTTTAGTGGTTATTATTTTATCTTGTTCTCAGTTTTGTTTTAAATGTAGGTTGTCTTCTTCGAAGTCAGCCAGCAGATGTGGTATTCGACAATATAACAGGATATAGTTTCACTTGTGACTTAAATGACAATATTGGAGCTCCCTGGCCTTCATCATCTTCAACGGCATCCTTTTCTTTATGCGCTCCAGGTAACTTGGATAGAATAAAGTCTCCTAATCTAGTTTAAGTTATCGTGTTTGTTAACTTCTGTACGTGTAGAATTATCCTTGCTGTTCTTCTTTCCCTTCCTTTTCCCATTGGTGAGGTTGAGTCAGGTGTCATAGATTCTATACAGAAGTTCAATAAAGTCCTTGAAAGCAAACATCATTGAAACTAAGCCATGCCTAGACGTGAAAAAGTTGATACACCAAAAACTTCAACTAAAGATTCCACTAACAACATGCATTTTCTTTACAAAACCATCTACTTTCCTTGCAATTGATGACCACTTTTAACTTGAGTGCCTCTCTCTTGTATTGCGATTGGATTTGGGAACTAGTGTGCAAATCGAATAACGTTGCCTGATTGATTGTATTGTATGTTGTCTTTGCAGAAATGTCATTACCTGCTCTACCAACGTCAAAGAATTCAGGATTTCATGGTAGGTCTTATCTATCTTTTATATTGCTGCTATTATTCTACTCCTTTGTTTTTTATTTGTTTTGTTAGTGTTGGTAGGCGTTACATGTTCGTGCCCATGGTCCTAAACTAATAGAGTTCATCTGCAAAATTGAGTTGCTTATCTTAACCCAATCTTTGAAGTAGTATTTAGGCAAAGTTTAGGAGAACATGAATTAATCAATCTTTCTTGCTCTTGTTATGGAAGAATGGGTATCTACTCCTATGTTTTGTTTGTGTTAATACATGCATGAACTATCTCATCTCATGTATTACAAATGCCACATATAATGATGGCATGATGTTCGGAATTCTGAGGTTTCCAAATAGAGATTGGTGTAGTTTTAGCAATCTCAAAACAACCAACAAAGCTAAACCCAAAAGCACCTACTTGCGCAATTTGGCTTCTTGTCCGATTGTGTTATTCTCTTAAATGGTTTTAGTTGATTTATCATAGATTACAACAAAAATGATGTTCAACCTTCAAATTTTACTATTTAATGGCATAATGAAGACCCTCTAGTCAATATTACAACATCTGTTTGGTCTATTTACGACCAGCTGTGGCTTCAAGTTTGTTGCTTTTGAGCTGCCCATCTTGTACCCATTGCTACTCGTGAAATTTTTAAATAGTCTAGCAAATCTTACCCCTTCATCCAGTGCAAAAACGACCCCGTGCACTGTGATGTTCCCCTTTCCCTCCAATGATGCCTTCTCTGCGATGTTGTATCTCTGCATGAAATATCTACTTTGTTATGTTTAACACGTCCATTAAAATCTTACCCCTTCAGTCAATTTGCTAACACAAGCATCCTATAAATTTGCAGGCTATCATCACAGTAGATGGGAATTCCTTGCACCCATTTTTTCCGTTTTTGCGATCAGTGCAATTTTGTACTGAGGATGTTTTGTCAGAGCGTTCATCGTAGGCATGTCGGGATCATTGAGAGGCATTTGGGGGATTGTAGTATGTGGCTAGGTTTCATGTATATTTGTTAGAAAATACATCTTCATGTACAGTAACTGCTGTTCTTTTCTTCATTCTCTTAATTATTCACCCCTCTCCCTTTTTCAATTTATCTTACACAAGTAGTTTTCTTTGAGCCAGCCGGGTTTGATGCGTCTAGTATTCATGCAGTATGTAATTTAAAATAGAATGAAAATGCATCCGCAAGTTAGATGTGGATTGTGTGGGAAAGAATGTTTTTGAGAGACAGGATGTCGGCCCGTGAATTCAATCAAAAAAGAGGGTGGTTGGATTTGAGTTTCCAGTCATGGGCAAGAAGAGTGATAGTGATGTAGCAACTACTGCCTAAAAGTAAAATTAGAGAAACCATCGTTTTTTTCTTTTAAACTTTCATGGGTGATGTCGTGGTCAATGAAATTGGGATAAGAGATGTATGCTTGGTAGACGAAACCGTCCCACTTTGCCCAAGCGCAAGATCAATCACTCTTTTTGTTGGGACCTTTTGCCTTCCCTATTTTTTCTGATGCTTATTCTAAATTTGCTTCGACCTGAATCTTCGACAAAGTTGAATTATTATTATTATTTTTTTTTTTTGAGAATCAAATTCTTTTTCACTAACAATAATGTGTTTTAAATACGTTTTAGTTTGTCCAAATTCTAGTTTAACAAAGAAAAGTAATTTAATCATAACAAAATGATTAAGATTTTAAAAAATTGTACTTAATGTAGAAAAATAAGGTTTAAGTTAAATCGATGAGTCTATTCCCACAATAGTATTTTTTGATAAAATAATTTTCATTTTACGTAACAGTGAAAAATATTTCCCTTGATACTGTCCATGTAGGATAATAAAACAGATAATTGCTATCTAAGATAGCGATTTGCTTGTTATTGGTAAAAATGCAAAATTTTTAAATAAATAAAGATAACAGTGAAAAATATTTCCCTCAATACCTCCGTTTTGCTGTCCTAGGCGCACATAGGAGAACTTCCAACCAATTACGTTCCAGATTTTCCATAGTAATTCTCAAAATAAACACTTTTTTCCCATAGTACAGGTTCAGGTTTGTTCCAGCTTGGTCAAAAAAGTCAAGCTCTATGTTCGTAGTTAGTAACAGCGAACAAAGATTTTGACCAAGGCTAATTTAGGCTTTTAATTATTAACTTTCCTTATTTCTTAAAAATTTGAAAAAATTGATAATCATGGGATTAAGAGTGATTTTATTCAATTATGTAAAGTGCCTAATGTTGTTATAATTAAAACCTAAAATTAATTTCCCTATTTTATTTCCTAAAAAATTTAGAAAGTTGATAATAATGGATTAAGGGTGATTTCATTCAATTATAGAAAGTCGATAACCGTAGCTTTATGATAATTAAAAGCCTAAAATTTTAAATTTATAATTGCTACATTTTAATTAAAACCTATAATTAATTTCCTATTTTATTTCCTAAAAAGTTAGGAAATTTGATAATAATGGGCATAAAGGTAATTTTATTCAATTATAGAAAGTTGATAAATAGCTTTTTAATAATTAAAAGCCTAAAAATTTTAAATTTGTAATTGCTACGATTATTTGAATTGAAAACCTAAAATTAACTTCACTATTTTATTTCCTAAAAATTTGGAAAAGTTTATAATTACGAAATTAAGAGTGGATTTATTCAATTATATTTAGTATTTTAATTAAAAATCTAAAATTAACTTTCCCATTTTAATCCGTAAAAGTTTGGGAAAGTATTTTAGAAAGTTGATTAGAAAGTTGATAAGCTTAACTTTTTAATAATTTAAAGCTTACAAATTAACCTTTTAAAATCGACATGACAAAAAAAAATAGCAATTAAAATTGGGACAAGCAAGCGAAATTAACGTTGTAATTGTTTGCTATTATTATTTTTTGTTCGCTGTTACTAACAGCGAATAAAGACCTTAACTTTTTTAACCTAGCTTTTTTGTTCGCTGTTAGTAGAGGTGTTCATTCGGGTGATCGGGTCGGTTTCGGACAGGTGTCATTCGGATCGGTTATTTTTTCGGCTGTGTGTAACAACGGGTCACACTCGGGTCGAGTCGGTTAGTCACGGTTCCCTTGGAGATCGGTTATTCAAGCTATCGAGTTAGCATCAGTTCAGTGTAGGTTGAAGTAGTGTCGAGTAACAATCGATCTCGGGTTGTCATCGATTATTAATTGGTTCGGTTTTGTCAGGTACAGATCGGATTCGAGTTTTTTTTTAAAAGCAAAATTCAGCTACGTATTACTAATTACTATCGATCGAATCAATATTAAATTAAGTTGTTAGTCAATTTTTAATTGATGACAAGATTCCCTTTATTTAAAGCAAAATAGTTAAAATGTAAATCAATTAGTAATCATTATTACTTTGTTACTTTTACTTGTTTGACCGGAAATTAAAATTATAAAGTTCTATCAATATTCATCTAATTCGATTAAAAGTAGTTAAATAAACATTGACCATTGATTATTAACTCTAAATATAAGAAACCAAGTATTTATAAAATTTAATTTATTAAAATATCTAACACTTTATTAGATTAACAAATGAGATGATTGAATATGAGTCTATCATACTTCTATGTTAAAAATTGGTTCATGTTTACAGCAATTCGATCCAAAATTTGTTCGGGTTAAGTCGGTTTTAGCCGGACAGAATTCGGTTTCGAGCATGATTCGGGTCGGATATGACTCGGGTCGGTCATTATTTGGTTCGGGTAATCTCGGTTAACGGTTATGTGTCGGTTACAAAAATCGGTTACAGCTCGGGTTCAACTTTCCCATTTTCGGTTGTGAACTAGTTCGGGTACAATTTCGGTTCCGGTACTGTCGGTTCGATAAACCAAAAAAAGGAACACATTTTCGGGTCGGTTTACTTTCGATTTTGGTTCGGATTTTCGAGTCGGGTCGCTTTTGAACAGCGAACAACCCAAACCTGTTTTATGGAAAAAAGTGCTTATTTTAGAAATTAATTTAAAAATTGCTTATTTTTTGAATATTTTATACTCTCTCCGAACCAATTTAGTTGTCTCATTTTCTTATTTGGCAAAGTCTTTTTAGTTGTCCCATTTCTATATTTGTCAATCTTTTTTTAACTATTTATCATTAGTTCACACAAGTAATTACGAATATACCCCCATATACCTTACTTACCCAACTACCCTTCACTACTTACCCTTCACTACTTTCACTACTTATCCTTCAATACTTACCCTTTTTAATGGACCCCGCATCATCTTTAATAACTGTGCCCAAGCAAATGGGACATCTAAATTGGTTTGGAGGGAGTATTAATTTGCTTATTCTTTTCAAATTTTCACTAATTCCTTGACTTTAAATTTTTTAATGAAATGCCATTTTGGCCCATAACATTCGACGAGCCCAAATTTTTTTTCATTAAAATTTTTTTAATAAGATAAATCGCCATCTAGAATGGCGGTTTACTCTTATATTTTTTTTAATTTTTTCTAAAAATTATAATTTGAACCAAATCGCTATCTCAGGTAGCAATTTGCTAAAAAAAACAAAATAAAATCGGATAGTGGTTTAATCTAATGAACAAATTAAAAAAAAGTATGTGTACCGTCATGGGAGATATATATTTGCCATTAACATAGGGTGGGATATAAGTTGCAAATAAGCGTCATTGAGGGAAAAGATTCTAAATCAATTCTAATAAAGTTTTATTTGACTATTAATGTTTTTTAGTATCAATAGACAAACTTGGTTTACCCTGACTTGATTTTGCTTTAAAAGCTTGATCAAACAGAAATTAGATTTGTTTTTAGCTGATTATTCAAACTTCAATAATTCTGATCTACACCTCTTTTTTACTTGATCACAAGCTCAAAGAGAAAATTTTTAATCTTAGTGACGAAAAATATCATGCTTCGCAAGGTATTTGTTTTACTTGATTTGTATATATTAAGAACATGATGAACATTTTTTAATGGATATATTCTACTCATTATGTATGCTAAAAATTTGCATGATGCAAAAGCTATTGTGGAGCACATATAATTTGTTGCTTTAATTTCTATTTTTATTGATAATTTATTATTTTGGATGGTAAATTTTATCTCACAATAAAATATGAATTTAACAAAATAATAAATATTATTGATACTTCTACTAAGACATTGGTAATAATAGTGATATTTAGAGATAGTGAAAGTAACGATAAACAAATAAAAACATGAAAAGAATCTCATGTTCGACTTTTCATTCATGGCCTCTAAATTGTTAGAGGAATTCTAATGGGGATAGGGTTGACTACAAACCGAGTAGGGAAACAAAACTTATAACCGTCCATAGGGGGTGAGTATGAAAATTTTAGGTCGATATAGATATGTGAGAGGGCATACTACCATTACTACAATGATCACTCAGTTTTAGAGAGAGGAATGGAACTTGTAAGAGGATGCTGATAATTGAAGTCAAATTTAATGTTTGAAGAAAGTATAACAAATGGTGATGTTTGAACAAGAAAAGGTTGAGACAGGCACTCAACAGACTTCATTTACGGTCACAACTATTTATTACAAGTGAACTACACTATTTACAATCCTTTCATATTTGCTTCAAAAATTTTAAAGTGTATTATTATCTCCATAATCGGAATTGTACTTACAAACGTAAAATCCTACAAAGCGACAGGGGATTATCGTATGCGATTTACATGGGCAAATGGCTCAGGAGCTGCTTTCGGTGCAGGTTTAGCAACTTCAGGTGTTCCAAACACATTCCAAAACCTTAGTGTCTCGTCTCCTGCAGCTGAAGCCACTGTGCATCCATCTGGACTCTGTTCAGATTTAATAACCAAATAACGGAATAACAGTTAAAGAAGATACATCCAATCCAATCATCTGCTAATTGAAAGAAAGCCAGAAACCATATAAGTACCTGAGCCATAAATAGTACTCTGGAAGTATGCCCTGTTAGCTCAGCCATTTTCACCATTGATGGGTATTTCCACAAGGTCAGCTGGTTCTGAGTGAAACCATGTGAGCTCAGCAGCTCGCGCTCATTCTTGCTCCACAGTAAAGAACAAACCTGGGACCCAGTGTCAACTGAGTTCAAGCATGCTCCAGTGTGGGTGTTCCAGAACTTAATGCATCGGTCACCTCCACCTCCTCCAGAAGCCAACAAATTACTCTGGAATGGGCACCAGGCCAGGGCTTTAACTGCGGCTGTGTGGTTTTCTAGCCTATGCAAATACTGTGTAGCAGAATTTGACGATGCCATTGATCTATCCCAAATATGAAGAAGGTTGTCATTACCACCACTAGCTAGCTGGCTTCCAGAAGCGGACCATTTCAACCCACAAACCTCTTGTTGGTGTCCTCTGTAGGTCTCCACAATGTGATCTCTAATCCTCACATCATTATTGATAATTTGGCTGTCCATTGATCCAGTCGTGAGGATGTTATTGTTCCATGCTAGTGACCCAACACGAGCTCGATGACCGCCTCTTAAAGTCCTCAGCTTCAGGCATAAAACATTTTGTCAAATGGAATCAACATAAACTACAACAGTAAGAATAACACAATTTTAAACTGAACATCTAAGAGGAGAAATCTACCTGTCGATTTGCTGTAGAATCCCAAAGCTGAACCTCAGCATTGTTCAGCCCAACGGCAATGTGACGGCCATCAGGAGCCCAATTAACACTGGTTACTGGGCCTTTATCTTCATCAACAGTGACAAGTTCTGAAGTAGAACCACTTGATGCATCCCAAAGGTATACTGTGGTTCCAAGAGCGATAGCTAGTACATTGCTGCTACCCCAATCTAGTAGATTCAAGTAGTAGTCATCTAAAAGATCAGGGGCATCCAAAGTGCGCTCTGAAGTCTGCAATAACCATCACTCTCATATTAGAACAATCATAAAACAAATTGCACAAATGATCATGTCAGTTCATTGAATCATATTTCATCATAGATAAGTATACCTGAGGAATGTGCCTGCGAGGCTTAACGGGCTTGGATTGTTGGGCAGTAGCATACTCCGGGGGCATAAATTCAACTGGAGTTGGTGGCTTGTTCTTGAATGCAAGAATCCTAGTCCTGTTCATGTTGAATACCTCCCTCAGCTGCTTCTGATAAGCCTCCTTTGATGGAGAGCTTGCTGCAGGATTTTCCTTACCTTTCCTCCCATCAGTCAACATGTAGTGTGCGTAATCAAAATCCATAGCTGATCGATTTGGTATGAACCTGTCCAACTGTTCAAGTAAAACCAGTCACAAATTAAGCACCTCATAATAATTGAAACAAACTAATGATTAAACCAATTCAAATTACAGCTTAATTAGGAAAAATTTGAAATCTATTTCTAAACAGTAATGTAAGTTTGCAAAAAAGCAGTTATATTCTCCTTTTTTTAAAACTAATTACCATATTGTATTGGAAAAAGGAAAATTCAGAATCCAAACGTTTCTTATAGCGGTCAATTCAAATTCAGGAATATTTACAATTTTGTCAAAGATAGTGAAAAAGATTCTTCTCCAAACATCGAAATCAAATTGATATAAACACAAATTCAGAAATTAAAAGCCCTAATAATTTCGAAGTTAATTAACCGAAAAATCACTATTTTGTCGACAGAATCAATTAGTTCCTTCTTTCTAAGGGCCAAAGTTGAGTTGTTTGCTTTTGCATTAAACGGATTATACTCTGTCCATTTTACGCTCAATTCAATGTACTAATTCAATCTTAAATATCTCAATTAATATTATGATGAATAGTATAAAAAAAATCAAATAAGATAATTGCAGTAAAATCACTCATTAAATCGTAGACCATGGCTCAATTGGAAATAACTTCTTCTTTGTTAGTTTTATCCGTGGGAGTGTGTTGGGAGGATGAATTTTAGGGTTATGAAAATTTACATTTTCTTTAGAATTCTTTCTGGAAAAAGAGATTTCTTGAAATACTCCTCGTGAATCCATTTCTTAAATTCCTGCAAACACAATACTGAAACAAAAACAAAACACAAAAGACAACCAAACAAAAGATAATATAATGGCAATAACAATGACCAAAGAAAGATGAATTTAAACCCTGCAAAAAAAAGAATTAGCCAAATGAGTTTTTAAAAGCAGCTAATTGAGGATTTTAGATCCCGGCGCAATCAGAAGAATTAGGCAAATGAGCGAGAGAGAGAGAGAGAGAGAGAGAGAGAGAGAGAGAGAGAGAGAGATTAGAGAGAGCAGATTGATGGGTGAGTTGGTTGAATTTGGGGGGTTTTTATTGCTACTAGGTAATTAGGGTTTCAACGGCTACATTCTCAGGATCACAACGGTTATATTTTCTTGAAAGACCTATGGGTGGGATTGAAATTTATTCGGATTGAAACCGCAAATCGAACCACATCAAATTGAATAACAAATATGGTTTGGATTAGGTTTGAAATTTCAAAAATCGAAATAATTAGGTTTGAATTAGATTTGAGAAATTATTATTTTATTTTCTATCTTGAACTGTAAATTTATAATATAATCTTTATTTGCTTATTTCCTAGTCGATATTTCAGTTCTTGGACAAATACCTCAATAGCTTCAAAGACAAAAGTCAAGTTAGATAGTAGAGGAAAATATTTTGTTGTATATGTGATGTATTTTTTGATTTTGAAGTTTCTATCTATTTGTAAGATTGTATTGAATAGACTTGTTATAGTCATTTACAAATGTCTTAAATAAAGTTTATGTCTAAATTTACAAATTCGGTTTACAAAGTTCAATTTGGCGGTTTGGACTCGGTCTAGTGTAGTGTAATGCAGTTCGGTGCGGTTTGGAGACCGAATATAACAAGGTTTGGATTTGGACTGAAAAAATAAAGACCGAAATTCATACGGTTTGATTTGATTTCATCAAAAGTCCAAACCGAACATCGAACTTTCACCCCTACCTATGTGGGTTGTGTGGGAAAGATTGTTTTTGAGAGATAGGATGTTGGGCTCGAAATTTCAATCAGAAAAGTAGTGGATTTTTGAAATAGATAAGTAAAATTATCAAAAAAACAGCATATATTAAGCTATGTTTCAACTTATTTTCAAATGTAAGCGCCTAATTCCCAAACCTGAGATATGGGTCTGCTCGCACTTACTAATTGCGAACAAAGGGTTTGCTTCAAAAAAAGGTCAAAGGAGCTATTCGCAGTTACTAACTGCGAACAGAGCTGTTGACTTTTTTTGACCAAATATTCTGTTCGCAGTTAGTAACTGCGAACAACATCGTGCCTAAATACAACAACTTCTTTCTTCCTTCCCTATTTCAGTAAAAATTAAAAACCCTAAGCCCTAAAAGTCAACTTCCCCCTTTCAAAAACCACTCTTAGACCACCTTCAATCCATCAATTCTTACATTCCTCTTTCAATTTAGCTCTTCCAATTTAGTCTGGGATAATCTAGCGTGCACAAATGTAAACTTTTATGCATTTTTTTGAGTTTTTATTTCGTTTTTTAGGGTTTTAATGAAGTTTGCTTATATACTCAAATGTAGGTCATTAGTTCTAAAATCAACACTATTCTAAGTCATCCACAACTGATCAAGGTAATGTATAATTTTTTAATAGCTTTATTTTGTTGTTTTTGAAGTATTGTTGTTCATGAGCAATAAAATTTTATGTACATTATATGTTATTAGAAATTTTGATGTTCTTATTAGAATTATTATTTATGAACTTATTAATTAATTTATTAGTTGAATTTTATGTACATTATATATTATTAGAAATTTTGATGTTGTTATTTAGTTACATTATATGTTAGAAATACTATTTATTGTTTATTATTATTTTAATACTATACATGACTTTATTACTTTATATATCAAAAAGATTATAATCAAATGAATATAATGTACTTGTATTGGCATGAAGTTGATAATGATGTTGAGTATTCATGTAGAAATTGCATCATTTCGTGTGACTATAGTATGTTTTTGGAATGGTTCTATTTGAAAATGTAGTGCAATGTTCATTATGTTGGGGGTTGACGTAAGTTGTTTGCATGCAACTTGAACATGGATTTGAATGAGTTTAAACGTCTTATATGTTCTAAGATTGGATTGGATTCCACTAGAAGTACCGTTAATATAAGTTTTAAATATGCCATGAGTGGACAATTGCTTGCCTTTCTGGTTGAGGATGATGAGGCTATAGATGCTATGTGGGAGCATTCAAAGTCTACCCAAATTCCCTCTTTGGCGTTATATGTAGAAGAAGTACCCTTAGGGAATGTAGTTGCGTCTAATCCTACTCCTACGCCTATGCCTATATCAACTCAAGAAACTCAAAATCCTTTTGTTCCTTCCCCATCTTGTACTCCTTCTCAATCCTCTCCGAATCAAGTTCCAATTGATTCAATGGTTAACTTAGGAGAAAGTGATGAGATGGGACCTTGGGATGATGGTAATGAGAGTAATGAGCTCATTGACGATGCTTCTGATGATGATGTGGATGTCGATGAGGATGCGCTAGCAAATGACATGACCCTAGGCAACATTTCTACAATTGTTGCTCCTACACCCTATGCCCTATGTCCACCTCTAGACGAGTATGGGGAGGACAACTCCTGGAGGACATGGGCTTGTGATACTGCTTACACAGAAGAAGGGGAGTTTGGAGAAGGGTATGATGTTCGATAGTAAGGATGCTTTGTTGAAAGCTATAAGAGTGTATTGTATTCGTAGAAATGTGGAGTATAGTACAGACTTCAAAACAAACCGTCCTTACCTCACTAGTGGAAAAAAACGTATTTGCTGCTTAACATTTGCTGCGGTTTTTGTATATATGCAGCAATAAATAGGAAAAAGAAATTAAAAAAAAAAAACCGTTAATTGCTGCGGTTTTACGCCTTGACCGCAGCAAATACTCGTGTGCAGCTTTAATTGCTGCGGTTTGTTACTTGCCCGCAGCAAATATGTCTTCCAATTGCTGCGGTTAGTTGAATGCCTGCAGCAAATACCCATTTCAAGATTTTCTATTTTGCAGGAAACGCACTAATTGCTGCGGTTAACGTTGGCCCGCAGCAAATAACCGTTGGAATAATTAAAATAAACCCGCCATTTTAGAAACTCGACTACATACGTTTACACAGAACACTTTGCTTTTAAACGTTAACCTCTCAAACCCATTGAAAAAACGCTTCATCTTCATCTTCATCTTCATATGCTTCGTTCCTCTTCTTCATCTTCACAAACGTAACGTACAACAGTTTCTTCAAAGTCGTTCTTCATCTTCATCTGCAAACTATCAAAAAACGCTGTGTGTTAACAGTTCTTCATCTTCTTGGTTCATAAACCCACGAAATTTAATACTTTGGTCTTGTTCATCTTCAAAACCCACAACATTAAGGTATTTTTTGTCCTTTTAATTTGTTAAGCTTTTAAGTTTTGCAAGATATTCATGGAAAAACTCGAAAATTATGGCTGTGTGTTAATCGTTTGTATATATACTAATTTTGTTTATCATATATATCATGTTTTGTTATATTTTTAAGTAATTTCTTCATTTTATTTATGAATGTGTATGTAGTTGTGGTTTTTAAGTTTTAAATTTATCATAATTTTTTTATAGTTTGTAAATTGTGGCCGATTTTTAAGTAATTTTGTGTCATGTTTTGTAGTTGTGGTTGGTTTGTTTATGGTTAAATGAATGAGTTGTTGATATGAATGTTAATTTGTTGTCCAAGTTTATGAAAGTGATTTTATTTTTATTGTTTTATATGTTGTTAATATATATGAATTTATCATAATATATATTGAAGGCAAACAAATAAAACATAAGAAGTTGAGTAAATACAAAGCTATATGAATCTTAGAGTTGATACTTACATACATTAGTGGGTGAGCCTTACACCTTCTTTGAATGGTCAACAACATTTTGTATCATTCAAATAACTATACTAGATTTGCTTACTTATTTCTTATTCATGAGATGTCCTAAGTACTAGAAATGTTCAAGGTGTATAAAGTTAAATTTGAAATCAACTTAACAAATGAATTAAGAATGTCATATCCAATTGTATTGGTGATTATGATGGTCGAAATGATGGTAAAGGCGAACAATGCCCGTAACCATTTGCAAAATTACTAGAACAATATGGGATTGTCTATTACTACACCATGCTAGTGTCACATAGCATGAGTGGTGTAGCTAAATTACGAAACAAAGTCCTTAAGGACATGGTAAGATGTATGATTTGCCATTCAATCTTACTCTAGAGTAAGGCATTAAAGACTACAACTTACATTCTAATTCAAATAGCAACTAACAAATTGCTAATACTCCATATGATCCTATTACTCACATTATTTTTAAATGAGAATTGATATGTTCAATAAGAGTGTTGAGTTAGGGAGAGATAAAGCTATACTAATTTTATAAGATAAAGTTATAAGCATTGGTTAAATATGTTTGTTATAAACAAGTATATATGTTCTAATATATTTCTATTCATACTCTTTCAGGTACTGATATACAATGCATCTATTCAGAGACGAAATTGTCCCCGAGATTGAGACCTCGGATAATGAGAATCGTAGTTATGACAGCGAAGAGGACCAATTTGTGAGATACGAGCGTATGGCTGAAGACGCTCCACCGATTGACAATGATTTTGAGACTGAAGACGCCCCACCAATGGATGCTCCCACTACCAGTAAGAAAAGAAAAGGGCGAGGTCCTGCGAAAAACCTCAAAGTCACAGAACACATGCATTTGGAATACAATGCATTGGGTTAACCCTGCGGAAAATGGCGTACGCAATATGAAAAACAAGTGGGTCTATGTATCCGCAAGCTTTCCATATTAAACGCATGGAACGAGGTTTCAGAGGGTTTGAAGAACTCTCTATGGAATGATACTGTGGTAAGCAACTTTACTATTTTTACTCATTTAGTTTCATTTTAAAATTAATTTGATTGACAGTAATAAATATAAATTTTTTGTAGAATCTTTTCCACATCGAGAGCGATGAGGACAAGAAGAATGTGTTTATTCAGAGATTTCAAATCCAAGCTAGTAACTGGCTGGATTACTAAAAGGCGTGCTCGTACGACCAAAAAGGTCAAAATGGGAAACGAAGGTGGAGAGCAATCACCTTCGAAGATGCCCTACGAAATATGGGGTCACATATCGAAGAGGGATTGGGAGGCCTTTGTTGCCAAAAGAACAACTCCCATAGAAGTTGTAAGTATTTCATATTATATTATAGTTTACCAATTTGAATTTCTTCTTTTGATTCAGTCATTAAACTAATACATGACATTCGATTTCTATTGATTAATTAGGAAAAGCGTGGTAAAGCTTCTGATTCTGCAAGCAAAAGGAAGTTTTACCATCGCTTGGGCCAGAAAACGTACGATGAGGTCCGAAAAGAGTGGGTGGATGCGGGTTTATACCTTAATTAAAGTTCATTTACGCCCTTATCTACGACTACCTCTGCATCCGTGAATACTCCTGCTGGAGATCGGGTGCGTGATTGGTATTGCGGGCTTCATTCTCGAGATGCAAGTGGTAAATTTACCATTAATGATCCGGGAACGAAGAAGGTTGCTGATGCTGTGGTGAGTTTTGAAATTATTAAGTATATTCTTGATTTGTTTTGTATTCTTTGGCTTTGATGTACTTATACTAATTGCTATGTATGTCACTTTTTATTTAAAAAGATGGGCTGGAAGGAAAAATAAGCTACGGGGGAGTTCACCCCAAGAGGCAATGTTGACGCATTGCATATGGTCTTAGGGAAAGACCACAGTGGGCGGATAGTCGGAAAAGGAGGCGTCCGCGTGGGGTTACAGAAGGCATTCGACAAAGAGTGTGTTGCTACTCAATCCCGAACGGCGCTGCGGGATGAAGTAGCAACCCTTCGAGCGGAGATTACGAAGGATGTTCTCGCCAAGCTGGCCGCCGTGCTGCAGAAGATGGGAGCACCCATTGTTGACTTGGCAAACTTGATTGTCGAGGATCAGGAAAGTCAACATGGGGATCCTAACGCTTCGGTCGAGCCAACACCCGAGCCCATTACCCCCGTAGCACCCCAGCTTATTATTAATACCCCTGAAGGGGAAAACCCTACACCGGAGATAGGCATGGCCACGGGGCGGGTTACCCGGAACCGAACCGGTCCCGAACCGCTTGGAACCGGATCCGGAACCGGAACCGTTTGCGACAGGTTCCGAACCGCCCCGAACCGCGAAACCGTGAAACCGCCGGAAAAAAATTGCCGGAACCGTAAAACCGCCGGAAAAAACCGTCGTGAACCGGGTAAAAAAACTCGCGGTTTGGAACCGGAACCGGTCCGGGAGAACCGGTCCAACTGTTCCATGGAACCGGTTCTGGAACCGGAACCGGAACCGGTCCGGTTGAACCGGCTCAACGGTTCCGTGGAACCGGAACCGGGACCGGTCCGGTTGAACCGGCCCACCGGTTCCATGGAACCGATTCGCCAAAAAACTAGCCGTTTGTTACCGTTTATAGCCGTTGGGATATACTCTATATATACTCATCACTTTCAATCATTTTCATTCACAACTCATCTCTTCTCCTACTCTCTCTACTTACTCTCTCTACTTAATTCTTTAATTACGCAATTATTCTCTTAATTACATAATTAGTCTTCTAATTATTTCTTAATTTAGTTAGTTACATAATTAATTATTTATTTATTTCTTAATTCTATATTTCTATTATTACTTCAATATTATCAATCATGTCTTCATTTTTGAAAAAAGCCACAAAAAAAGTTACTAAAGTGGCAAAATCATTAGGAGGTTCCAGTTCCTCCAAAAGAAAGGCCACTTCTACTCCGTCGGTATCAACAACACCCTCCATTAGTAATTATAATTATGAACATAATTATCCGGAAGGGTACGACCCGGAGTTACATAATTATGCAGAAGAAGTGGAAAGAGATATACAAATTGATGAAGAAGAGGAACCAACGACCCCAATTGGGATACATATATCTCGACAGTCATCAACAAGATCATATGAAGAACAAGGAGAACAACAACAACAAAGACAAGCTCGTGGTAAACGAGTCAATTTCCAAACTATCGGTTAGTTTTATAATTTTATTCTTCAAATTAATTAAACTTTAAATTATTTATTTATTTAATTATAGTTTTATAATTTTAAATTATTTATTTAGATGAAGATGAACCAGTAAGACAACCTTTTCCGGCAATGCCACCTCCTAGTGGTAGAGCTGTTTCACATGTGTGGTCGTATTTCACAAAAGAACCAACTGAGAATCCAGATATTTTCTTATGCACTTGTCAAATTTGTGAAAGTCAAGGAGTAAAGCCCTTAGTTTCATACAGTTTCACCAGAGGTAAATACTTTTTAAGTTTTTTATACATACATAATACATTCATACATTATATATTCATATTTTATAAACATTTATTTATTGTGTTTTGTGAATACGTGTTAGGTGGTGGAACGGGATCTTTTAACAAACATTTGGCAAAGAAGCATGGAATCACAAAAGAAACTCATGCAGCAAGCGGCAGCGGGACCACAAGTGGAAGCCGACAGACATAATGGGACATTCCCAACACAGGTATGCCTTTTAGATATAATCGTAATGACATGATTGATGAATTTTCTAGGTATGTAATTTGTGATGAATTGCCTTTTAACCACGGTGAAAGTAGGGCATACGAGCGTCTTACTAGACAACAATTGCAACCACAATATAGAGCAATCCCTAGGAGCACTCTTAAAAGACGCACAATTAAATTATACGAATCAATGCGCTATGAATTAGTTGAAATGTTTAAATCGTTTAATGGTAGGGTTAGCATAACAACTGACATTTGGTCTGCTCCCCCACATTTAGAACCTTATATGTGTGTAACAGCACACTGGATAGATCGAAATTGGATTATTCAAAAAAGAATAATTGCTTTTGAGACAATGCCAGAAAGACATACCGGTGAAAACATAAAATATAGATTAGTAGAGATATGTAGAGAATGGAACTTATTAGATAAAATATTTTGTTGTTCAACTGATAATGCAACCGCAAACATTAAATGTATAGAACTTTTGTTTAACGAACCTGCCTTTAGTTTAATCCTTGGGGGTAGCTTATTACACATACGTTGTTGTGCGCATATAGTTAACTTATCTTGTCAAGTAGGCATAAAACAATTAAGTGAATTATTAGAACCAATTAGGGATATAGTGAAATGGCTTAGGACCGGAAAGATAAAAAGAAGATATAAACAATTATGTGACCAATACCAACTTAAAAAAGTGTATTGGTCATTAGATACTCCTACACGTTGGGGCTCAACCAACGATTTATTAAGAAAGGCGATTGCTTATCGCCCAGTAATAACACAAATATATAGTGAGTATACAGATAGTTTCATAGCTGATGCAACTTGGGAATTAGCAATAGGTGTACATAACATATTAGAAGCGTATGACCACGCGACTAAGATTTTTTCTTATGTTTATGAACCGAACGTTCACTTAGTAATAAGTGAATGTATTACTATTTTTTATCATCTACTTAAACATATACATGAAGATACTAACCCACAATTAAGGCCGATTCTTGCAGATATGATGGAAAAATGGAAATCATATTTTACCGATTTTCCTTATATTTATGGAATCGCAACCATTTTGGACCCACGTTTTAAAACTGAGGTCCTAACTAAAGTAATAGGATTTTATTATCAATCGTTAGATCGCCCGTCTTCTGATGTACAATATTATGTAGGAACATGTAAAAAATATTTAGCTGAACTGTATGATTTTTACGCTAGTGTATATAACTCGAAACGCGATATGTCTAGGCGTGCTAGCGTTTCGGCTCGTCCCACTTTCTATAATTCAGTAATAGCTAACATAATGACTCAAGATGATAGTTTTGTAGGATCTTCTTCTTCCTCGACCACATATTTAGAACTAGATAGTTATCTTAAACACCACTTTGAAATAGACCCAAGTGTCTATAATATTTTGGAGTGGTGGAAAGAAAAATCTGTTAAATTTCCCATTTTATCGAGAATTGCAAAGGATGTCCTTGCAATTCCCGCGTCAACTATTGCGTCGGAGTCTGCTTTTAGTGCAGGTAGAAGAGTTTTGGATGAAAAGCGATCTCGTCTTGCTCCACATAGTATTCAAATATGTGTTTGCAAGAAAGATTGGGATCAAGCTGAGATTCGAACACAAGGACTAAGGAACGATGATGATCAAGACGACGATGATGATCCATGGATGATGATGGATACAACTTCATCATCGTCAGGAGGAGAGTCAACGGAAGCATCTAATCAACCACATGATGATGACGAAGACGAATAGGATCAATCCGACAAGCGACAACGATGAATCAACACTCAACAACTATAAATAAAAGGTATGACAAAGAACTACGTGGGCTTTGATTCCTTCGGGATACGTAGGCAGCTTAGTATTCATTTGGGTACTAGGTTCAAGTCCATTTTCTCCCTCTTTTTTTATTAATCATCTTTATCGACATTATCATTGATTCGTTTCTTATTAATTTATTTTTTTCCATTCTTTTTAGTAAATATTTCAATAACGATGACAACTTGACATGCAATGAATTTCGCTAATAATCAAGTAATCATCAAAGGTACGTCCGCGATATTATAGTATTTTTTTATTATACAAAAATTTAAAGAAAAAATTAAAATGGAACCGATGGTCCGACCCGCCCGTCCCGTGAGTTGGAACCGCCGGAACCGCCTCATGAACCGCCAATGAACCGTTTGGAACCGCCCGGAACCGGAACCGGAACCGGAACCGTTCGCGACAGGTTCCAAATGGAACCGGAACCGGGTGGAACCGGAACCGGATGGAACCGGAACGGAACCGGACCAACCCGGACCGTGGCCATGCCTAACCGGAGAACATAAACTCCGTTGCTCAAAATCCGGAGCCAACTCCAGAGCCAGTGCTACATGTACATAGTTTTTAAATATATAAGCACTTATTAATTTAAACTGCAACACGTTTTAATATTTTATTATGATACTTATTATACTAAACGACACAATTTTCAGGAGGCGACTCCTTGTTCTCTTTTGCTGCCTCAGTTAGGTGTTGCTAGTGATGGCGACTTAACTGTGGTTGCATATGGTGTGGCCCAGCCAAACAAAGAGGGCTAAACAGTGCATTCAATGCCTGTTACAAGTGGCCACATCTGTGTGGTCGTGGAAACTATTGTAAAGGGGTTTGAAGATTTCTCACTCCCGGTTCCAATGCCAGCATGGAGCGTTGAGAAACTCTCACACGCTCTAGGTAGTTTCATCACATGGCCATATGCTTGGGTCCGATTCACTAACATGGTAAGAATCATTTGTACCATATTTTTTTTATTTTTTTAATTGCATGCTCACACTAATTTAATTGTATAAATTGAAATAGCAAAAGAGTCCAAAGGGATCTTGGAGAGAGGTCGGTTCCTCAGCAAAGGTGTCGACTGGGTCAAAATCGATGCCAAGCACTCCAATTTTGACTGATGAGGAGCTAAAAGATCTCTCTCAAGATTGCAAATGGCTGCATTATTGTGCATCTCGCATAAGTGAGGAGGACCCACTCATTCTGAACCTGCTGAAGGAGCAATACTGCTTTTTAGAGAGCCCATTTGTAATTATTGGTCCTAGTGACATCGGGCAATTTTTGAGAGGAGAGATGCTGAACGTAGCTCTTTTCCATGTCTACATGAGGTGATGTTCATTATCTTACAAGTTAGGCATTGTTGTTTAATTGTTTTATTAACCGAAGTACTAACAAAATTTTCTTATTTGTGAGTTTAGTGCGGCTTACGAGGAGCTAAATTCTTGCGAACCTCCAATAAGAATTGGATGGTTTTGTCCTGAGTCGATTTTGGGTAGTAAATGTGTAAATGATCCAGATGACGTCAGAGCATACATTCAGACTGCTTTGACTAATTCCCTTGCATCTAAACACACGTTCATTCTGGCTCTATATATGGAAGAGTAAGTTTTATTTTTGAAATTGAACTTATCTTTTGATTTTTAAAGTCACCTAATCTCTAATTTGTTGATTTTAAATTTGCGTTTGTAGTTTGCATTGGATACTTTTGGTCATATGTCCTTTAACGAACACTGTGCACGTCTTCGACTCATTACAAAAACCTCAAAGCCCGCCTCGCAACACAAAATTCAAAGCGTTGTTGAATGCGTACGTATTATTAATTATTTTACCAATTTGATTTAATTAAGTGTTATATAGATATATAAATAGTATTACTTTTCCCATGAGTTTCAGCACAATGAAAAAAGTGCGTGGACAAATGGGATCTACATCCAGAGCCATATTTCCAAAATGGACAGCAATAAACGTACACAAATTCGATTTTATGCGTTTTTAACCGTTTTTTGCACTTTCGTGCGTAAAGTAGCTCAAACTTGGTTTGTTTTGCACGAAACTTGGCACACAAAACTATTTGGTATATATTATTATGTTGAAGTTGTTAGAATTGAAAATCGTAGTCATATGCTAGAAATTACGTGTTAAGTTGCAATTTTATGCGTTTTTAACCGTTTTTAACACTTTTGCGCATAAAGTAGCTCAAACTTGGTTTTGATGCGAAACCGGGGCTGATTGAGGCCTTGGTTATGCAAGGATTAATGTTGTGCGGAAGCTTTGATTAATGACACAGACAAAAACTACAAATGATCATGAAAAGAACACGAAACAACCACAAACACTTAGAAAATTCTGATCTAGCAAACTGTCGAGCAGCCCTCCTTCAGCTCAGCTTCTAGGAGTCCACGGGGATTGTTAGAACGGTTTTAGGACCTTGATAGCTAGATCCAAGTACCAAGATTCCATTTCCACTTTAGCCTAAGTCCTGGATGCATAGGTTTAGTCTCCACGTATCGTGCAAGGTGGTCTGGTCACTAGTTTGCTGCTGTGTCGTGAGGTCTGTATGCAGCCTTGTGTGGGCTCCTTTGGTATCTTCATTTCATACAACCACATTTGTATCAGATTTGCACGAAACTTGGCACACATCACTCTTTGTTATATATTATTGTGTTGAACTGGATAGAATTGAAAATCATAGTCATATGCTAGAAATTTCCTGTTAAGTTGCGATTTTATGCGTTTTTAAGCGTTTTTGTCAATTTCGCGCGTAAAGTAGCTTGAACTTGGTTTATTATGCACGAAACTTGGCACACAACACTATTTGGTATATATTATTGTGTTGAAGTGGTTAGAATTGAAAATCATAGTCATATGCTAGAAATTACGTGTTAAGTTGCGATTTTATGCGTTTTTAAGCGTTTTTGTCAATTTCGCGCGTAAAGTAGCTCAAACTTGGTTTGTTATGCACGAAACTTAGCACACAACACTATTTGGTATATATTATTGTGTTGAAATGGTTAGAATTGAAAATCATAGTCATATGCTAGAAATTACGTGTTAAGTTGCGATTTTATGAGTTTTTAACCGTTTTTGGCACTTTCGCGCGTAAAGTAGCTCAAAATTTGTTTGATTTGCACGAAACTTGGCACACAACACTATTTGGTTTATATTATTGTGTTAAAGTTGTTAGAATTGAAAATCCTAGTCATATGCTAGAAATTACGTGTTAAGTTGCGATTTTATGCGTTTTTAACCGTTTTTGACACTAACATCTATTTTCTCTTAGTGCTTTCAACAACCTTCTTCTTTCGTTGAATGCGGCTACTACGTGCTGAAGTACATGGACGATATTATAAAATCCGTGAAAGAGTTTGGAGTCGAAAATATGGATGCCGTAAGTATTTGTTACGTTCTTAAATAATTATTGGTAAAATCTAATGTTTATATATTAATCTTTTATTTTTATATTATATTATAGGTTTTAAACGACATTCCGAGGAAAATACGCCCTTTCAGAAGTGGAGAGATGCGCGAATTAAAAGACAAGATTGCCGCGTATCTTGCTAATATTTGTCCTTGATAAATTGTAATTAGTATAGATTATTTTTTAGGACTTTAATGTATATTATATATATATATGTACGTACATAATATTATATTATATATACGAGCGAGAGTTTATTATTACAAAGAGATTATTGTTGATTATTTGTGATTATCGTTGGATTAATCACTGTTATTACATTGTATTATTATTGGATTATTATAAGGATAAAACGAAAAAAGAAAAAAAAATAGAAGTATTTGCTGCGGTAAGAGGCAAAACCGCAGCAAATAATGCCCACTTATTTGCTGCGGTTTTGCCTCTGACCACAGCAAGTACTCCTCCATATTTGCTGCGGCTTTGTGTTGACCACAGCAAATAACACCCTTTTTTGCTGCGATTTTTAACCGCAGCATTTAAAGTAGGACATTTGCTGCTATCACTATTGCTGGGGGCCAAAACCGCAGCAAAAAATGGCCAAAAAACCGCAGCAAACGAGGTTTTTTCCACTAGTGTCTTGAAGTGTAAGCAGGGCTGTTCGTGGAGACTTAGGGCTACGCTCGATTCATATCTTCATGGCATATTGTTACGTCCAATGGTAAGCATGGGTCTTGTGTTTTGGGTAGTGACACTGTCTCGGCTGGTGTAACACCCCTGAATTTCCGACTCCTTAACAAAACCAAAATCGTAAAGGACGGGAGGAAATTCGGGTGTTACATAAAAGAAAAGAAAAAGAATTTGGATAAATGTTAAATATTAACTTTAAAAGGGTGAGTAGAAATTTCGGCAGCATTTCTTCTAAATATCGAACATGTGGTAGAGCAATTAGCACAATAAAAATATTAAACTAATCTAAGGCATCATTGCCCTTAAAATCTCACACCACGGCGGAATGATTCGTCGCCGGGTTCTCAAATCAACATGCCAACTATGGATCGTGGTTCCAGTGTCGACGCTTGCGTTTAAAATGACTTAACTCCTCAAACCATACAGAGTTATAAACTATGCAGCAGAAATACAAATATACAAGGGAGGACACAAGGCCTCATAACAAAACATATACAACCAAAGTTTACAAAAGTTAACAAAAGCTACAAAATCAAAAGATAACGGTATGACACAGGTTATGCTTCGCCCTCATCACTCTCCCCCAATGCAACGCAAAAGAAGCTCCAATACTTGCTACGCCTGTCTATGATCCTCTTGCTGCTCGACATTAGACCAAAGAACAATGTGTCATAGCAGGACAATCATAGAAGGTTATCAACAATCAAACATAAACACAAACACGTACACGTCAATAACTAGCATCAAATATAATAAAGCCAACTACTAGATAACATTATGTTATACAACAACATAAGATAATTTCATAAGACCCAAGCATAGATAGTAACCGTTTATCGTCCACTTATACTTCTTGATCTCATTACGTCCTTTCCAACCCGAACCATGTGTTCTTGGGTAGAATGCAAGTCTTCACGCTCTTCTTTTCAAAACATAAACTCTTGCAAAACATGCATGGTATCAACTCAACCAAGGCATTAACAGAATACCTGACACATGACCTTATAGAGCTTGTCTATCTTAAGGTAAGTGTGATCATAGTCTGTAATACCCTTGAGGTAACTTAACTTAGGCACACTTCTCACTAGCATAAACTATTCTATCATTAAGTAGATGTTCTATCAAAGAGTAAACGTTTTATCAATGTGTAAGCTTTCTATCAAAGCATGAACCTTCTATCATCAAATAACTTTTGATCAATGAATAAACTGTTTATCACTGAATAACTTTATATCAGTGGATGTTTTCTCTACTTCCTAGCATAGTGACACAGCCAAGGGCATTATCGGCCATCCGGCGCCCATGGCAAAGTATAAGCTCATGCCCCCTACAGCTGACCCTCTCGGGTCCTACCTTCGGGAAAACTAACACACTGGGGTACTAAACCAGTGAAGAGGCCACCATATTGAGGTTTGTAAGGCCCACATGGTAACACCTCGGTCAAGGGGCGGTATCGGCCATCCGGCGCCCAGTGACCCAAGCATGCTCATACCCCCCTTACGGTGGTCCCGTCGGACCTCACCTAGGGGACTACTAAATCAACCGGACATAATCCAGTTGAGTCACGCCAGCTAATCATAAAACTACTAAAATTCACCAAACTAAGGTTCTATTTTTTTCTCTTATGAACTGGAAACCTATACAAGTAAGAAATAAAACTAATAAATCTCCTTAACTACTTTGTCATACCAACTAAATACCAAAGTAACCACTATCACCTATTCAACATGAGTTTTTCGATTACTCTAGCACGTACACAACTCATTCAATACAAGTCAAAATCATTAACTCAACACAACATAAGTCTTTTCACCAATTTAAAAGTAAAAGCATATGTGAACCGTTCCTTTTCATCAACTAATTTTGAGTATATTGGTTCGCGTTACCCAAAAATAACTAATCACGACTAAGCCTTACAATTTTAATATAACACTTATACAACGATATGGCAAATCTTAGAGTTATCGAATTGCGATATCATTTGTTACATTCTCCAAAGCTAGAAAGAATTATAATCAAACACGACAAGTAACTTTAGCAACCATTGACGATAAGTTAACATTATGCTCTTAGCTTACTAACATTATGCATTATGACTTCCATAACAACCTAATAAGGGTACTTGTAATTCGCAACAATAAAACCACAACAATTAGCAACTATTATTCCCAATTTAACAACCAAAATCACTTCCATAATCAACTACAATCATCACCATCACTAATTATCACAACAACAATCAATCGACTAAGTTTCAAAACAACTTTTAAGGTTATTTAATCAATCATCACACCACCCAAAATATAGCATAAAACACACATCATTAGTGATTTCATTTCTAAATCCAAACCCTAGTCATTTCGTGTTCAAAGATAACATATTTAATTAGTACCCAAACTAAGATTTAAAGAGACTAATACAAAACCAACACTTCCCCCATAATTTCAAATCACACCCTAAGTCATAAACATGTTTAATTCATCAATCAAATTCTTACCCACAAAAAGATTCAATGAAATTATCACAACCAACATCAAACTCAATACACTTAATAAAACTCCAATTAAAAGCTAGAAAATTCATTACAGAAAATAGAAGAGATGGTTACAATGGGGGACTAGTAAAGGGTAAGGGTATAGGTGGTGGTTGTGGTGGTGTGGAGCACAAAAATGGTGGAGTAAGACTGCGTGGGCTGCTGTAGTTGGCGTCACAGCAGCTTGCTGCTGTTGTTGGGGCAAATCTCAGCTGCTGCTGCCGCTAGGAGGGAGGGGAAGGCTAGTTGTGCTCTTGGAGGGAGACGGTGGTGCTTTCGGTTGAAAGGGAGGAGCATCCGATTGCTGTGTGTCGTGAGTTAGCTGTTGAGTCTTCACAGAGAGAAGAGGAAGAAAGAGAAGAGAGGGAAGAAGGAGGGAGTGACGGCTGGTGGTTTGCACAAGGGTTTCATGCCCTTTTATCATTATTATTATTATTATTATTATTATTATTATTATTATTATTATTATTATTATTATTATTATTATTATTGTTATTCTTATTATTATTATTATTATTATTATTATTATTATTATTATTATTATTATTATTATTATTATGTTTATTTATTTATTTATTTTCTAGGTTCAGCCTCTTTAAAGGCCTAACTAGGAAAACTCACCTTCGAGTGCTCACACATTTTAATAAAATAATTATTTTGATTCGAACGTCTTTATTTAGAAACCATAATTGTATTTTTAATATAAATATATGTTAATATTTAAATTCGTATATGAAAGTAGTTTATTAAAACTACTTCTAAATTAAATTAACATAATTATAAAATCCCCAAAAGTTATTAAAATTTTAATTAATGACGTCAGAAAATCTCGGGGTGTTACAGCTGGACACATTCACTTGACATCTTCTGTCGTTAACAATGTCATTAGAAACTGTGTTGCTTAAGACCCATCCATTAAGGTCTCTGGCGTATGGCAAATGGTTAAATATCGTTTTGGTATAGAAGTGAATTATAAGCGAGCGTGGTGAGCTAAGCAACAAGACTTGTTTTCCATATATGGAACTTGGGAAGGTTCTTACTCTCTCCTTCCATGCTTTTTAAAAGCTTTGCAACATTCTAACCCGGGCCTAGTAGTTGAGTGGTTTTTTAAGGAAGAAAATGACGCGGGTGTATATGTGCGACTTAATATTAGAACCATCCAATGCGTCTTTTGGGCTTTTAAATCTTGCATTGAGGGCTTCAATCATTGTAAACCTCTTATTGCCATTGACGGCACACACTTGTATGGTAAGTTTCGTCATACCTTATTAACTGCCATTGCCCAAGATGGTGATAAGGGAATCCTTCCATTAGCGTTTGCCTTGGTTGAGAAGGAGTGTATAGGTGCATGGTCGTGGTTCATGGCTTGTATTCGTAAGCATGTCACACAGAGAATGGGTTTATGCGTTATTTCTGATAGACACGCGGGTATTTTAGCAACCATGGAAGAGCCGGAGTGGCAACTACCTTATGCTCATCATAGGTTTTGCTTACATCACTTGCTTAGCAACTTTAATCGTGCTATGGGTTATGTTCAACTAAAGAAATTGTTTGGTAGAACTGTTGAGCAAAGACAACAAGCTAAGTTAATGAATGGCTTGAAGGCAATCGAGACTGTAAAATGAGAGGCAATTTTCACGATTGATGACGTAGTTGAGATGTCTAAGTAGTCGTTGTGTCATGATGGAGGTCATAGGTATGGTGTTACTAACATGAACTTAGCTGAAGTTTTTAACTATGTGATGAAAGGTGTACGTTTCTTACCTTTGACAACACTAGTTGAATTCACCTTCTATCGGATAAACGAATATTTTGTTCAAAGATGTGAACATGCTAGTGCATGGTTACTTGGAGGACACATGTACACATCACATGCCACGAAGATTATCAATAGAAACATCGAGAAGGAAAACTTTCATGAGATTATCGCATTTGACTATAGAAGAGGTGTTTTAAAGTTAAGACCGGTCCAGGATTCTACCGGGATCAATTAGACCTGCTGCGACCCAACTAGGTAAAGGTTTCGCTACTCATTAACATTACTGCAATTTAATTAACACATCATTTACATTTTCATAACATATATTATAGTTTTGTAGGAAGAGTACCCTGCCGAAGCCTACGCAGCTGTGCTCGAGCACTCGGGGATTCAGTCAGGTGCGTTGAGGGCTTCTGTGCCACTCATATGCTTCGACATATGATGCTGTTAGCCCAAGGTGCGCCAATTGATGTTGTTGGCGCACCTACTACACCTTACTACATGTCGTGCTTTCTCTCCATCACTCGTTGATGGATGACACCACATGGCATCATTGTAGCGGCACATTATGCTCCTGCTGCGCCTACCATGACCCAATTTGTAAGTCTTCATTTGCATTTAAATGATTAAGTTACCGATTACATAATATAATATTACATTAAATAACTATTAATTGCAGGCACAAGGTGTGGCAGCCGTGATCCGATTTAGCCATAAGGAGCCAGTACGGGAGATTGTGCAAGACATGCTCCTCGACACGCAGTTCCAGCACTTCATATCTGAAGTCGCTGCGGAGTCATCATTGGCTACCGCCTATGTGCACGTGTCAACTCTTCCTCATGACGTTCATTCGGAGGAGATGGACTTGTCATACCCCGGTGACGCTGCGGGAACCTCGCAGACTGGGCCATCCCAGACATCACAGTACCAATCCTTTCCCCTACCAGAGCGACACACGAACGTCTCTTACTATCGTAGGAGACGTAGAAGACCAACTTAGTTGGATAGGGTAGATGCGGGTGATGAGCATTAGGTTTTGATTGACTATTTATATATATGTTTATTTAGTTGTATATGTTAAACATTTGTATATATTTAGTTGTATATATATGTTTATTTAGTTTTTCATAATCTCCAAGTTTTGACAAAATTAACTTAACTTAGGATGATAAATTTTTGAATATAAATGAATGAATTGAGTTATAAGGTTTTATTATTTATAGAAGATTGGTTTAACGGCTAGTTTGACAATATAACGGCTAGTTTGAACAAGTCAAAAAATAGTCAAACAGGTTGTTCCCACTTACTAAGTGTGAACAGAGGAGTCTGGTCAAACATCTGTTCGCAGTTACTAACTGCGAATAGAGCCGAACTGAGCTCTGGGACCGAAGGCGCTTACATTTGGAAATAAGTTGAAACAAAACTTAATGTATGCTTTTTTTTTTGATAATTTTACTTATCTATTTCAAAAATTCAAAAGTAGTCTCTCTAGGGTTGTTGGATTCGAGTTTCCGGTCATGGGTTATGTAAAAGTCCAAGATGAGTGGTAGTGACTAAAAGTAAAATTTGAGAAACCAATATCGTTTTTTTCTTTTTACTTTTCATGATTGATGTCGTGGTTAGGGGTGAAAGTTATTCGAGGAAAAACCGCAAACCAAATCAATTCAAATGAATAAAAAATATGGTTTGGACTTTTTATAAATTGGTTTGGTATTGGAGTTTTCAAAACCGAAATATTTTGGTTTTGGATTAGGTTTGAGCATACTAAAAACCCAAAACCGAATTAAATTAGAAGCTCACTTTTTACATTGAGCAAAACTACTTATTAACTGAATCTTGTGCAACTTGACATGCAAATAAAATATTTTAATTGGCAACACTAACAAAATTGACGTAAGTGTTATCATAACAATAATAAACCTTAATTCAATAATTTAAAATTTCATTTTGTCATTCCTATTTTTTCTTTACAATTTTGGTAATCTAATTTGATTTGCAATTTAGATTTTTTTTTGGTTGTAAATATGATTTGGATTGGACAAAAAAAGTCCAAACTGAATTAATTTGGTTTGGTTCGGTTTGGATTGCAGTCCAATTCGGTTTGGATAAGATTGAAAAATCAAAAAACGAAATATATTTGGTTTGATTTGGTTTTATGAAATTGGAATAACGGATGTATGCTTGGAAGACAGAACCGTCCCACGTTGCCCTGGTGCGAGATCAATCACTCTTTTCATTGGGACCCTTTGCCTTCGCCAATTTTTCTGTTGCTTATCCCAAATTTGCTAACCTGAATCTTCGATGAAGTTGAATTATGATTTTTTTTCCTTTGAGAATCAAATTCTTTTTCACTAACAATAATGTTTTATGAATACACTTTACTTTAACAAAGAAAAGTAATTAATCGATTCAATATGGGTGGATTGTACGATGACATCTTTAAAAGATGATTTCCACCTTACTGTCATTCTACATCGAGTGAAAATCGTTCCCGAAGTCGACATGTTATACCCAAGATATCAGCATAGTCTGAATCACAAGCTAGTAAAGGAAGTAGAATTTCTCCTAAACTTTAGTAAAATGTTTGAAGTACCCTTCAAGTATCTGAAGCCTCATCAACCATTTAACCGCTTTACAATTACCCTTCTCGGATTTAGATCACATGTGCCGACCAACCATGCTCATGACTGTGCAATATCCGATCTAGAGCATACATATATGTTGCCACCAACTGCGTCAATATAAGGTACATGAGCCATATACTGTCACATCCTTGATTTGAGGACAAAATTTCTTAGAGAACCAAAAACAAAAACCAAGTGGAGTACATAGTACTATGGTATCTCTAATAGGGAAGCATTCAAGAACCTTCTCGATGTACCTCCTCTAACTAAGGCGTAAGATCCCATTTCTTGTTCCCTAAAGACTTTCCATGTCAAGTATCTTTTTGGTTTCACTAAGAACCTTCACATCCAACTCACTAGTAAAAGGTTTTTTTGAAGTTTTCCATCATATAAAAATCTTTACATGTTACAAGCATGTCATCAACATATAGTAAAAGATACATTAAGGAATTGTTCACAAGTCTCTTGAAGTTAACACAACTATCATAAGCTCCTTGTGAAGTCATGTGTCACCATTAAAGAGTCAAACCTTTTATGCCATTAACTTGGGAATTGCTTTAGGCCATAGAGGGACCTTTCCAATTGATCACACACATAAGCATGCTTGCCAACAACCTCAAACCCTTTAGGTTGTTTCATATAGATCTTCTTTTATATATAAGGAAAAATTATCCAAAATAATCCAAACCTTTCATTTATTTTCCTACAATAACCCAAATTTTGATTAACCATGAATAACCTTAATTTTAACGTCACTTATCTAGGAACATTGTTGCCCAAATAGTGACCGATCTTTACATGTTAATTGCTAAAGAAAGAAAAAATAAAGAAAAAAATACCGTGAATAATAGAACCTTTTGTTAATTTCCCTACAATAATACAAACTATTAATTAACCATGAATAATATGAACTTGAAAGGGTGTTTTCCTAGAAAATCCCTAACATGTTAAAAATCAAACTAAAGGTGATTATAAGACGACAAAATATTGGTAAATTAATTAATAAACTAAAGTTAGTATTATTCTAAGAAAATGCCCCTCGAAGTTGGTATTATTCATAGTTAATCAATAGTTGGTATTATTGTAGAAAAATTAACAAAAGGTTGTATTATTCACAGTAAGTTTTTCAAAAATAAAATAAAAATTCTCAATTATCAAAAATTAAAATTTAAAATCAAAAAATAAACTTACTTGATTTCTCTTTTATGTTTTATATTTTTTTGTAATTTCATTTTGTACTTATTTTTATTTGTTTTTTATGCAAAATGACTTGTTGTATAGATAAGAGGTTACCTTTGTGCATTCATAGCAAGCCCCTCCATTAATTGGAAATATTCATGTTTAATCAAAAGTTGGGATTATTGTAGGAAAACTAAAAAAAGGTCAGATTATTTCTGACTAACTTTTCCCTTTAATAATTCTCAATGGAGGAAAAAAAAATCTTTACATCAAGTTGAAGCAAGTAAAGATATTTGATGGGAACTATGACAAGCAAAGCTCTAATAGATTGCATTTACTATCGAAGAAAAAGTTTCATCGAAGTCCTCACCGTCAACTTGGTTGAACCCTGTTGCCGAACTCTTGCCATGTCGATTGGACCAACGAATTTCAGCGTACCTTCCTTCTTCTTGAACACTCAATTTCATTACGCATTCTTTTCTTCTTGGGTGCTCCCAATATTTTTAGAGACACACCCAGTCGCTTTTTGCAAACACACACACACAAGTGAGAAATGAACAAGTAACGAATGCATAGTTTCGAGTACTGCGTAACTCCAAACCTTTCCTTTCCTTTATTCAATTTCTCAACATCCACAAATGATTACAATATGTCCTTATATATGCATAAGCCCAACAACTAAAAATAGAAAATACAAGATATTACAAACAAAACAGAAAAGCCCATACTAACACAAAGCCTACCCACTCCCTTTTCCCCTACGGTAACACGACTTAAGTACTTAGGGTCCCCTTCTTCCATAGGTATGACAATACCCCCGGCCAAATTGAGCACCTTGTCCTCAAGATGAGCACTGGGATAGGCCTTAAAGAATTTAGTTGCATCTTCCCATGTCGCTTCGGACTCATCAGATCCTTCCCCATAATGCCAACACTTCTTGTGGTCATTCCCCCTGTTGTCTCACTTGTAGGATGTCAGCGGGTCGACTAGTCAACTCCAAATCATCACTTAAAGGACAAGTAGTGGTTATTGTGTTGTTCACACCCGCTATGTTTTTATGTTGAGATACATAGAAGGTCGGGTGTACTTGACAACCACTAGTCAACTCCAAATCATCACTTAAAGGACATGGAGTCCAGATTGCCAAGGAATTTTTGTCTCATTGTTTACTTGTATGTGTTGTTTCTAAAACTTTAAACAGAATCACATAAGTTTGTTGTTCTGCTTCCTCTTCCTTTGTTCCTATACTCACATTTAATATCTTCTGGTAATATACATAATTACCTTCCCATTTTGCAACAAATTGAAAATACCCCATTATCTCTCCTCTCCCGCATCCTAGTAGCTGTTATTGGTCGGATTTGTTCACTTCGGCCACCTCCGGCCTCGCCACCTAGCCACCACCGCCTAGACACCCAGTTTGTCGCCTTTCCATAACCACTCCACATGAGGCTTTGTCGGATTTCAGATTGGAAACCTTGAAAATTAGGGTTTGCGAAATTAGGGTAGTTCACAAAATTAGGGTTTGAGGAATTGGGGCTTTTTTGCTTTAAAGCTGGATTGAATAGATTCTCTTCAACACAACTTTTCCCACGATTCAATCGACCACCGTCGCCCCTTCCACCAGACTTCCGGCCCGTCCACAGCGTCGTTCCCTACATCCGTTCAATCTTCTTTGCCTACTCTATTGTTTGCCCTTGGCAAGTGGGTCCAAGATCTCTCACTTCACACTTACGGCCCGTTTGGTTGATGGTAATGAAGTAATGAGAATAAAATATTGTAATGGCAATAGTAATGAAGGAATGGATATGAGAATTGGTAATGAAGATTCTTTTGTTTGGTGTGCATGACTAAAGAATGGTAATGGAAGATAATATTCCATTGATTGCATTTGGTTGTTAGTAATAAAAAATGATAATGACTCTTAGTTTCATTATTGTATATTTGTATCTAAAAGCATTATTGTATCTAAATTATTCTATCTAATGATTTATTTTTAATAATAATATTTTTTTGGATAATTACATACATTACCTTTTTTTCTTCATTATTTTTTTCTTCTGCTCGAAACAACATTACCTTATTTTATTACCACAATAATACTTCATTACCATTACAGCCTAATACCAGGTTGTTTGATGGTAATAAAAATGGTCCTTTTTGGTAATTTTTATTACCTTATTTTATTACCATCCATTACCATTGAAGACATCCAAACAACCAAATTTTTTATTACTTAATTTTATCATCATTACCGCCCTCTAATACCATGTACCGAACGGGCCGTTAATGTTATCATTCAATCCCCTCAAGAAAGCCCAATTAAGTTTAGTTCCCGGTTCCCACTCAAGATAGGTCTCTCCTCCCTCTGATTGCCGCCTATTTTCAACCATTGTTCCTCCCTGCTCTAATGATTACCAATGTTCGTTGAAATCCCCTTCCTCCAACCGTCTGAAATATCTAAGTATCCAAGACTTTAATTCTTGCCAATTTTTGATGGGTTTTCGCAGGTCTTCCTATTGATACGAAAGCAAGGCTTCTCCCTCCACTACTTTTTTTTCTTCTTCACTGAGTTGGTAAATTGTGAAGCACTTCTCTGCTTTCATCAACCATCCGACCGGGTCCTTTCCATTGAACTTTGGAAAGTCCAACCTGATACATATCCAATTCCCTCCCTTATTTTCCTTTTCTTGATTGCTGAAATTAAAGGTTTCCTCCTTTTTTTTCTCCTGGCCTTTTGCTTTCTTTGGTCACAACTGAATTCTTGACACCCCATATGACTATACGACCTTGTTCCTTTCTTCTCCAACATCCTCATTTGCTCCTCACCAAGTTGAGCAAGAGTTTTATCAGTCGCCTCTTGTTTCTTCAACATTCTGCCCTCCATTGCTGCAATTTGTTCTGAAAACAAGTCCCTCGTCTTCTCAAGATCTTGTTCAACATCTCTCCTATCCGCCCATTCCACATTCTGTTTTTCTTGTATTGCCGATTGATGTCTCCTCCAATTGCCTTCGGATTGGATTCCAATCTCAATTAATTTGGCTTGCCCCTCTATCAAGATAGCCAAAGTTCGATCTATACTTTCTTGTTTCTTGACGATTCCCAATGCGGCTGCCACTTCCATCCTAATTTGATTGGGAAACAATTCTTTCAACTTTTCCATTTCTTGTTCCAGTTGATCAAGTCTCTGTTGAGTATTAGGATTCCCCATGGCCATCTTGAAAACAACCGCTCTGGTAGCTTTGAGACACACCCTGTCTTTGTTTGCAAACACACACACAAGTAAGAAATGAAGTAACGAACGCACAGTTTCGAGTACTGCGTAACTCCAAGCCTTTCCTTTCCTTTATTCAATTTCTCAAAATCCACAAATGATTACAATATGTTCTAATATAGGCATAAGCCCAGCAGATAAAAATAGAAAATACAAGATATTACAAACAAAACAGAAAATATTTGTTTTCCCGCCTAGCCCACATTAGCACAAAGCCTACCCACTCCCTTTTCCCCCTACGGTAACACGACTTGAGTATTTTACGGTCCCCTTCTTCCATAGGTATGACATTTTCCAAGTGCAACTCTTATGGAAAGGTTCCATTTCTTGCTTAATTGGCACTGGCCATTTTCCAGCATTAATTAAGGCTATGACCTCATTATATGAGTTTGAATCAATGTCACGAGATTCACGTAAGGTTAATTTCGAGCAATTTTTGGGCCATATTGATGGAATCATGGATATACAAAGCAAATTACCCTTTTTTTCTGTCTTGCTTTGTTTTTGCCTTTGTTCTGTGTTCCCAAACCATCCTATATGGTTCTTATTTAAGGGCATTGGGAGGGGGTCCATTCTAGATGGTTCGTCTACCCTTATGGTTTTATAATTTCGTTTTTCTGTTAGGACTTGGGGAGGGCGTCCATGTTTAGATAATTCGTCTGCCACACTTTTTAGCTTATATTGAGGTATGTAGCACGCTTTTAAGGGTGGGTATCACGCAAACCCGTTTTAAAGATGACTAACTCGCTCCTAAAATATCAACTTTAAAACTCTTCATCTCCAGAGAGTACAATCTTGCTCATGAAATATTATTGCTTGTTGTTTCCCAACAGACCATTCTGTTTCTGGCTCAGTTATCATACAAGATCAAGCCAACTTTTTGTCTGAAACGACGTAAAAACACATAAAATAACCAATTCAGAGGAGCTGATGTTAAAGAGAGTAGAATCTATTTTTGCAACAAAAATCCTATACTCAACTAGGCTATAAGCCTCTAACTATACAAAATTAGCCTAATCCTAGCACAAGTAAAACCATATGATTTATAGCAAAACTACAATTGCAGAAAATGCAATCAGATGATGATCGGATCTCTTGCATATTTCCTTTCTAGTTCTTCAAGAAACTTTTCGGGATCATCCACGTATTCTTCAGAGTCTTTCTTCACAGACGCTGCAAGCTCTTTTTTATCAGCCTTTTCCAGATTTCTTACCATAATCATCAATGTCAACTTATCTGGTGTACAACCAGAAGCTTTCATCAGATTATAAGTTTCCATTGCTTTTTCCACCATATCTACTTGAAAATAAGCACCAATCAATTCAGTATATGCTCGTATGTCAGGTTGCAAACCCTCCTTCTTAAGATCGTCAAAAAGTTCCTCTGCCTTCTCAATCGACCTGTTCTTTCCTAGCAGCAGAATCATGTCATAGTACAGGGATAGATCTGGTGGGTATTCCTTTTTCACAAACTCAAACACCTACAGTCCTGATTTCATTTTAGATGAGATACACAACATTTTCAGGGCAAGAAAATTTTAAAGCATGAAAATTGATGATGGAAGGAAATAAGTAACAATAAATCCATAATAGGCAACATAGGTGAACATTGCATTACCCTAATTCCATTAGGTAGCTCTCACGTAACTGGGGAGATTGGAGAGGTTGAATGTACACAATTTTAGTCTTCTAGTAACAAGGAACAACATCGGATTATGAAAAAAATACAATAGGGGAAGATGTGTGAAACTAATAATGAAGATAAAAGACAAATTTATGTATGTATCTTCCTTTGGCTAATTGAGAAATATTATGCATTTTATTTTAACCATGATGGACCATTCTCGATGAGCCACATATTTTAGAGAATTCGGGGTAGTTTAGTGCTAAACAAGGATATAACGCGGTGGAATGAGGAGGTCAAGACAGTTATCAAGAAAAAGAAAAATGCTATCATGCATTAGGAAAATGCAAAAATGAGGAAAACTCAGCCAAGTATAAGGAAATCAAAACTAAGAAAAAAGTAGTAGTTTGCTTTGGCGAAATTAAAGGCTTTTGCGGAGAAAGATAGAAAAAAAAAAGATATACAAGATGACAAAGAGAAGACAAGCAAAAACTATTGTTATAGGTGTAGTAAAGTGTATTAAGAATAAGGATAAGAATATTCTAATGACAAGAACAAGGATTGATGGAGGGAGTATTTTGATAAGTTATTTAATAGAGAACAAGGATATGTTGTAGGGGATACTATAATCACTCTATCAGATTATAATAGATAATTTATGCGAAAAAAAAAAATTAGAGGTTAAAGGGACTTTAAATAAACATGAAGCTAAAAAGGTGGTTAGGCCAGATGGTATACCTATTGAGGTACGGAGATGCTTTGTAACGATTGGTGTAACTTAGCTAATTGATCTATTCAACAAGATTTTGGAAGCAAACAAAATGCCAATGATTGGAGAAGAAGTACTCCAGTGCTCATTTACAAAAATGAAGAAGTCCAAGATTATCATAATTATCGAGAAATAAAACTCATGAGCCATATTATGAAGTTATGAGAAAGAGTAATAGAGATAAATATAAGGAGATGTATATCCATATAAGAGAATCAATTTGAATTTATGCCAGAAAGATCTACAATGGAAACAGTTTTGTACTATAGAGCTATAACAAAAGATTACACATGGTTTTATTGACTTGGAAAAAGCATACGATAAGGCACCAAGAGAAGTATTTTGGTAGGCAATGACAAAAAACAATATTCCCAAGAAATATATTAATATAGTGCAAGATATATATTGAGAAGTAACGGCAAATGTTTTGACATATAGAGGGGCAACAAAATTGAAAACGATCGCCAAATACTTACGATGTTAAGAACAAACAACAATGAGCAAAATTAAGTTTGACAAAGTAACAAACAAGGACACAAAGATTTAAGGAGGTTCACCCAATGATGGCTACGTCCTCCGTGGTGTGTAGTTTATGTTTATATTATATCAAATGAATACAAACAACACTTCAATATGAAGAATTACAATTGAGATAGAGATAACAACAATAGGCTATGTGTTTGGCTTAAGGGTTGTGTTTGATGTGTTTTGCATACATGAAGTGTGGGTATGAGAGCCCTATTTATAGTGCTAGGTACTTGAAGATGAATGGCTCACATAAATACATAGTTAATTTAGGGTAATGAATACTATGAAATAACTCTAAGAACTTGAAAAGGCATTATCTCAAGAGTCACACACATGAGACTCTTCACCTTAATCTTCATTAACACCAATAATTCCCATGAATACTCTTCACCTTATTACACCCTTTTGGATTCCACAACTCAAGAGTCACACACATGAATTCAACCCTTTAATGTGCACTCAAGTCACACATTAGTATAGTATCATTTATAATCACATTAGTATACTACCATTCATAACAATCTCCACCTTGACTTGAGTTCACCCAAGTTACAACATTCATCAATCCACTTCATATTCAAAAAACATACACACCTCAAAATGCCCAAGAGGGCATTATCTCAAGCAAGGAGCTAAACCTACCAAGTCAACACATAACTCAAACTTGGTAGTAGGTAATGACTTTGTCATCATGTCGGCCGGATTTTCCGTAGTGTCAATTTTCTTCAATAACACCCTTTTGTGCTCAACTTCATCCCGGATAAAGTTATACTTAATATCAATGTGCTTGGACCTTCTATGAAATGTGTTTTGATTCCTAGCCAAATGAATTGCACTTTGACTATCACAATGCACACATACCTCACACACTTTGTTGCACATTTCACCAACAAGACCTTTAAGCCATTTTGCTTCCTTGAATGACTCGGCCACGGCTATGTACTCCGCTTCGGTTGTAGAAAGAGCAACCACATCTTGCAAAGATGATTGCCAACTAATCGCCGAACCACCCAAAGTAAACACAAACCCACTTGTGGACTTTCTATTATCTAGATCACCACCATAATCCGAGTCACAAAACCCGGTTAGCTCACTTGAATTTTTCCCATACATGAGACAAACATTTGAAGTATCTTTCAAATACCTCAATAGCCATTTTAGTGCCTCCCAATGTCCCTTACCCGGATTAGACATATATCTACTCACCAAACTCACCGCATGAGCAATGTCGGGCCTAGAGCATACCATAGCATACATAACGCTACCAACGGCACTAGTGTATGGAATTCTTACCATTTGCTCTTCTTCCTCTTTTGTTTGTGGACACAAATTCTTGGACAATTTGAAATGAGAAGCAAGAGGAGTAGACACACCTTTAGCATCATCCATGGAGAAACGTTGAACAACTTTCTCAATGTACTTCCTTTGACTAAGGTATAAGACACCCTTAGCCCGATCTCTCAAAATCTCCATCCCAAGAATCTTCTTGGCTTCACCAAGATCTTTCATATCAAATTCACTTGAAAGCAACTCTTTCAAGTCCTCCACCTTAAGCAAAGAGCTACATGCTACTAGCATATCATCAACATATAAGAGCAAATATAGTAAAGAACCATCTTCAAATTTCTTAAGATAAACACAGCTATCATAAGAACTTCTAACAAAATCATGTGAAATCATAAAGGAATCAAACCTTTTGTACCATTGCCTTGGAGATTGCTTCAACCCATACAATGACCTCTTCAATCTACACACATGATTCTCCTTACCGGCTACCTCAAAACCTTCCGGTTGCTTCATAAAGATTTCTTCTTCAAGCTCACCGTGAAGAAAAGCCGTCTTTACATCCAATTGATGTAACTCCAAATCCTCCATCGCCACCAAAGCAAGCAATGCCCTAATAGAAGAGTGTTTCACGACCGGAGAGAAAACTTCGTGAAAATCAATACCCTCAATTTGAGAGTATCCCTTTGCAACAACCCTTGCTTTGTAGATGGGAGGAATATCACTAGAAGGACCCTCCTTCCTCTTGAATATCCACTTGCACCCCACAATCTTCTTTTTCTTTGGTGCAACAACGATATCCCAAGTTCCATTCTTCGCAAGAGATTCCATCTCTTGTTTCATAGCAATCAACCACTTGCTTGAGTCATTTGAGGCCATAGCCTCCTTGTACGTACTTGGTTCATTTAACCCTTCAACTTCGCTAGCAATGTTGAGAGCATAAACAACATAATCACACTCTTCAATGTACCTCCTTGGAGCCACGATCTTCCTTCTTTGCCTAGTTGTGGACAAAGGAGGAGACCTTTGTTGAACATCATCATTTTTCTCATTATCAATATTGGAGGATTCAACCTCTACTTGTGCTTCATTATCATCATTATTAAAAGGTTTTTCAACATTAGATATAAGCATGCTATCTTCATCAAAAACAACATCTCTAGAAACAATAATTTTCTTTGAATCATTACACCATACCCTATACCCCTTTACACCCACTCCATACCCCACAAAGATACCTTTTCTAGCCCTAGGTTCTAACTTACCATCATTTACATGAATATAAGCTGGACAACCAAAGATTCTAAGACTAGAATAGTTTACCGGAGTGTTGTACCATACCTCTTGTGGCGACTTGAACTTCAAGGCGGTATGAGGTGAACGGTTGATCAAATAACATGCCGTAGCCACCGCTTCGGCCCAAAATTGTTTCCCCAAATTTGCTTGATTTAGCATGCATCTTGCCCTTTCCAATAATGTTTTATTCATCCTCTCCGCAACACCATTTTGTTGAGGACGACCTGCACAAGTTCTATGTCTAACAATACCTTCATTAGAACAATAATTGAGAAACTTGCTATCAACAAATTCAAGACCATTGTCGGTTCTCAAGGTCTTGATGCTCCTACCGGCTTTCTTTTCAATCATCTTCTTCCATTCCAAGAAGACATCAAAAACTTCATATTTATGTTTTATAAAGTAACACCAAACTTTTCTAGAGTAATCATCAATAAAGGTCAACATGTAGCTACAACCACTAAGGGAGGGCGTTCGTGAAGGCCCCCACAAGTCGGAATGGACATAATCTAATATCCCCTTAGTGTTGTGGATGGCGGGTTTAAAACTAACTCTCTTGTGTTTCCCATAAACACAATGTTCACAAAAACCAAGGTTCCCAAAATTTTTTCCATCAAATAAACCTTGTTTAGAGAGTTCAAACATACCTCTTTCGCTCATGTGACCAAGCCTCAAGTGCCAAAGTTTGGTGTCACGATCGGACATTGTGCTTGTGGATACATTCGCCGAGCCAAGAATGGTTGAACCTTGAAGAGCATACAAACTCCCATTCAACCTCCCCTTCATCACCACTAGTGAACCCTTGGCTACCTTCATAACTCCACCTTCACAAGTGATTCTACACCCGATCTTATCAAGAGTACCCAAAGATAAAAGATTCTTTTTCAAGCCCGGGACATACCTTACATCGGTTAAGGTCCTCACAATCCCATCAAACATTTTAATTTTAATGCTCCCAATCCCAACAACCTTACATGTGGTGTTGTTTCCCATGGTAACATTTCCCCCATCAACACTTTCAAATGTATGGAAGAAAGTTTTGTTGGGAGTCATGTGGAATGTGCACCCCGAATCAAGAATCCATTCATTATTACCTTTGTACTCATGAGTGGCAACAAGAACATCGCCATCATCACTATCATTCACATAACTAGCATTGGCATTGCTAGTTCCTTCCCTTGCCTCTTCTTCTAGCTTTCTCTTAAGCTTCCAACAATCCTTCTTGATGTGGCCCTTAAGCTTGCAATAGTTACAAGTCTTATTTTTGTTTGGCCTTACGGACTTGGACCTTCCTTTACCCTTGTTTCCACTCCCACTAGTGGAACCTTTCTCTTGTGACCTCCCTCTTACAAACAAACCGTCACTAGCATTTCTTGGTGACTTTTGTGACAATTGTGTATCAATGAGATCCCTTTGAGTCAAGGCATTCTTCACATCATCACTACTCAAATTATCTCTACCATAAAGTAGAGTTTCTCTAAAATTTTTATAAGAAGGGGGTAAAGAACATAAAAGATAAATTGCCAAGTCTTCATCATCAAGCTTAACATCAATGTTTTGTAAATCCATAACAATGGAACAAAACTCATCCAAGTGAGGTTTTAAAGGTTTACCTTCCTCCAAGCGTAAGTCGTAGAGTCTACTCTTCAAAAGTAGCCTATTGGTAACACTCTTGGCCATGTAGAGTGATTCCAATTTCTCCCATATACTCTTGGTTGTTGTTTCTTTAACAACCTCTCTTTGAACTTCATTGGATAAGCATAATTGGATTGCCGATAACGCCTTTGTGTCTATCTCTTCCCGTCTCGATGCGGACATTCCTTCCGGCATCTTCTCTACACCATCAATCGCCTTGTGCACACCATTTTGAATCAAAATGGCTCTCATTTTGACTTGCCATAAGCCAAAGTTTACATTCCTATCAAACTTCTCAATATCGAGCTTCATTGTAGTCATGATTTTCAAGTAATAATTTCTTAAAACACCGCAAAATAACCTTGGCTCTGATACCAATTGAAAACGATCGCCAAATACTTACGATGTTAAGAACAAACAACAATGAGCAAAATTAAGTTTGACAAAGTAACAAACAAGGACACAAAGATTTAAGGAGGTTCACCCAATGATGGCTACGTCCTCCGTGGTGTGTAGTTTATGTTTATATTATATCAAATGAATACAAACAACACTTCAATATGAAGAATTACAATTGAGATAGAGATAACAACAATAGGCTATGTGTTTGGCTTAAGGGTTGTGTTTGATGTGTTTTGCATACATGAAGTGTGGGTATGAGAGCCCTATTTATAGTGCTAGGTACTTGAAGATGAATGGCTCACATAAATACATAGTTAATTTAGGGTAATGAATACTATGAAATAACTCTAAGAACTTGAAAAGGCATTATCTCAAGAGTCACACACATGAGACTCTTCACCTTAATCTTCATTAACACCAATAATTCCCATGAATACTCTTCACCTTATTACACCCTTTTGGATTCCACAACTCAAGAGTCACACACATGAATTCAACCCTTTAATGTGCACTCAAGTCACACATTAGTATAGTATCATTTATAATCACATTAGTATACTACCATTCATAACAATCTCCACCTTGACTTGAGTTCACCCAAGTTACAACATTCATCAATCCACTTCATATTCAAAAAACATACACACCTCAAAATGCCCAAGAGGGCATTATCTCAAGCAAGGAGCTAAACCTACCAAGTCAACACATAACTCAAACTTGGTAGTAGGTAATGACTTTGTCATCATGTCGGCCGGATTTTCCGTAGTGTCAATTTTCTTCAATAACACCCTTTTGTGCTCAACTTCATCCCGGATAAAGTTATACTTAATATCAATGTGCTTGGACCTTCTATGAAATGTGTTTTGATTCCTAGCCAAATGAATTGCACTTTGACTATCACAATGCACACATACCTCACACACTTTGTTGCACATTTCACCAACAAGACCTTTAAGCCATTTTGCTTCCTTGAATGACTCGGCCACGGCTATGTACTCCGCTTCGGTTGTAGAAAGAGCAACCACATCTTGCAAAGATGATTGCCAACTAATCGCCGAACCACCCAAAGTAAACACAAACCCACTTGTGGACTTTCTATTATCTAGATCACCACCATAATCCGAGTCACAAAACCCGGTTAGCTCACTTGAATTTTTCCCATACATGAGACAAACATTTGAAGTATCTTTCAAATACCTCAATAGCCATTTTAGTGCCTCCCAATGTCCCTTACCCGGATTAGACATATATCTACTCACCAAACTCACCGCATGAGCAATGTCGGGCCTAGAGCATACCATAGCATACATAACGCTACCAACGGCACTAGTGTATGGAATTCTTACCATTTGCTCTTCTTCCTCTTTTGTTTGTGGACACAAATTCTTGGACAATTTGAAATGAGAAGCAAGAGGAGTAGACACACCTTTAGCATCATCCATGGAGAAACGTTGAACAACTTTCTCAATGTACTTCCTTTGACTAAGGTATAAGACACCCTTAGCCCGATCTCTCAAAATCTCCATCCCAAGAATCTTCTTGGCTTCACCAAGATCTTTCATATCAAATTCACTTGAAAGCAACTCTTTCAAGTCCTCCACCTTAAGCAAAGAGCTACATGCTACTAGCATATCATCAACATATAAGAGCAAATATAGTAAAGAACCATCTTCAAATTTCTTAAGATAAACACAGCTATCATAAGAACTTCTAACAAAATCATGTGAAATCATAAAGGAATCAAACCTTTTGTACCATTGCCTTGGAGATTGCTTCAACCCATACAATGACCTCTTCAATCTACACACATGATTCTCCTTACCGGCTACCTCAAAACCTTCCGGTTGCTTCATAAAGATTTCTTCTTCAAGCTCACCGTGAAGAAAAGCCGTCTTTACATCCAATTGATGTAACTCCAAATCCTCCATCGCCACCAAAGCAAGCAATGCCCTAATAGAAGAGTGTTTCACGACCGGAGAGAAAACTTCGTGAAAATCAATACCCTCAATTTGAGAGTATCCCTTTGCAACAACCCTTGCTTTGTAGATGGGAGGAATATCACTAGAAGGACCCTCCTTCCTCTTGAATATCCACTTGCACCCCACAATCTTCTTTTTCTTTGGTGCAACAACGATATCCCAAGTTCCATTCTTCGCAAGAGATTCCATCTCTTGTTTCATAGCAATCAACCACTTGCTTGAGTCATTTGAGGCCATAGCCTCCTTGTACGTACTTGGTTCATTTAACCCTTCAACTTCGCTAGCAATGTTGAGAGCATAAACAACATAATCACACTCTTCAATGTACCTCCTTGGAGCCACGATCTTCCTTCTTTGCCTAGTTGTGGACAAAGGAGGAGACCTTTGTTGAACATCATCATTTTTCTCATTATCAATATTGGAGGATTCAACCTCTACTTGTGCTTCATTATCATCATTATTAAAAGGTTTTTCAACATTAGATATAAGCATGCTATCTTCATCAAAAACAACATCTCTAGAAACAATAATTTTCTTTGAATCATTACACCATACCCTATACCCCTTTACACCCACTCCATACCCCACAAAGATACCTTTTCTAGCCCTAGGTTCTAACTTACCATCATTTACATGAATATAAGCTGGACAACCAAAGATTCTAAGACTAGAATAGTTTACCGGAGTGTTGTACCATACCTCTTGTGGCGACTTGAACTTCAAGGCGGTATGAGGTGAACGGTTGATCAAATAACATGCCGTAGCCACCGCTTCGGCCCAAAATTGTTTCCCCAAATTTGCTTGATTTAGCATGCATCTTGCCCTTTCCAATAATGTTTTATTCATCCTCTCCGCAACACCATTTTGTTGAGGACGACCTGCACAAGTTCTATGTCTAACAATACCTTCATTAGAACAATAATTGAGAAACTTGCTATCAACAAATTCAAGACCATTGTCGGTTCTCAAGGTCTTGATGCTCCTACCGGCTTTCTTTTCAATCATCTTCTTCCATTCCAAGAAGACATCAAAAACTTCATATTTATGTTTTATAAAGTAACACCAAACTTTTCTAGAGTAATCATCAATAAAGGTCAACATGTAGCTACAACCACTAAGGGAGGGCGTTCGTGAAGGCCCCCACAAGTCGGAATGGACATAATCTAATATCCCCTTAGTGTTGTGGATGGCGGGTTTAAAACTAACTCTCTTGTGTTTCCCATAAACACAATGTTCACAAAAACCAAGGTTCCCAAAATTTTTTCCATCAAATAAACCTTGTTTAGAGAGTTCAAACATACCTCTTTCGCTCATGTGACCAAGCCTCAAGTGCCAAAGTTTGGTGTCACGATCGGACATTGTGCTTGTGGATACATTCGCCGAGCCAAGAATGGTTGAACCTTGAAGAGCATACAAACTCCCATTCAACCTCCCCTTCATCACCACTAGTGAACCCTTGGCTACCTTCATAACTCCACCTTCACAAGTGATTCTACACCCGATCTTATCAAGAGTACCCAAAGATAAAAGATTCTTTTTCAAGCCCGGGACATACCTTACATCGGTTAAGGTCCTCACAATCCCATCAAACATTTTAATTTTAATGCTCCCAATCCCAACAACCTTACATGTGGTGTTGTTTCCCATGGTAACATTTCCCCCATCAACACTTTCAAATGTATGGAAGAAAGTTTTGTTGGGAGTCATGTGGAATGTGCACCCCGAATCAAGAATCCATTCATTATTACCTTTGTACTCATGAGTGGCAACAAGAACATCGCCATCATCACTATCATTCACATAACTAGCATTGGCATTGCTAGTTCCTTCCCTTGCCTCTTCTTCTAGCTTTCTCTTAAGCTTCCAACAATCCTTCTTGATGTGGCCCTTAAGCTTGCAATAGTTACAAGTCTTATTTTTGTTTGGCCTTACGGACTTGGACCTTCCTTTACCCTTGTTTCCACTCCCACTAGTGGAACCTTTCTCTTGTGACCTCCCTCTTACAAACAAACCGTCACTAGCATTTCTTGGTGACTTTTGTGACAATTGTGTATCAATGAGATCCCTTTGAGTCAAGGCATTCTTCACATCATCACTACTCAAATTATCTCTACCATAAAGTAGAGTTTCTCTAAAATTTTTATAAGAAGGGGGTAAAGAACATAAAAGATAAATTGCCAAGTCTTCATCATCAAGCTTAACATCAATGTTTTGTAAATCCATAACAATGGAACAAAACTCATCCAAGTGAGGTTTTAAAGGTTTACCTTCCTCCAAGCGTAAGTCGTAGAGTCTACTCTTCAAAAGTAGCCTATTGGTAACACTCTTGGCCATGTAGAGTGATTCCAATTTCTCCCATATACTCTTGGTTGTTGTTTCTTTAACAACCTCTCTTTGAACTTCATTGGATAAGCATAATTGGATTGCCGATAACGCCTTTGTGTCTATCTCTTCCCGTCTCGATGCGGACATTCCTTCCGGCATCTTCTCTACACCATCAATCGCCTTGTGCACACCATTTTGAATCAAAATGGCTCTCATTTTGACTTGCCATAAGCCAAAGTTTACATTCCTATCAAACTTCTCAATATCGAGCTTCATTGTAGTCATGATTTTCAAGTAATAATTTCTTAAAACACCGCAAAATAACCTTGGCTCTGATACCAATTGAAAACGATCGCCAAATACTTACGATGTTAAGAACAAACAACAATGAGCAAAATTAAGTTTGACAAAGTAACAAACAAGGACACAAAGATTTAAGGAGGTTCACCCAATGATGGCTACGTCCTCCGTGGTGTGTAGTTTATGTTTATATTATATCAAATGAATACAAACAACACTTCAATATGAAGAATTACAATTGAGATAGAGATAACAACAATAGGCTATGTGTTTGGCTTAAGGGTTGTGTTTGATGTGTTTTGCATACATGAAGTGTGGGTATGAGAGCCCTATTTATAGTGCTAGGTACTTGAAGATGAATGGCTCACATAAATACATAGTTAATTTAGGGTAATGAATACTATGAAATAACTCTAAGAACTTGAAAAGGCATTATCTCAAGAGTCACACACATGAGACTCTTCACCTTAATCTTCATTAACACCAATAATTCCCATGAATACTCTTCACCTTATTACACCCTTTTGGATTCCACAACTCAAGAGTCACACACATGAATTCAACCCTTTAATGTGCACTCAAGTCACACATTAGTATAGTATCATTTATAATCACATTAGTATACTACCATTCATAACAATCTCCACCTTGACTTGAGTTCACCCAAGTTACAACATTCATCAATCCACTTCATATTCAAAAAACATACACACCTCAAAATGCCCAAGAGGGCATTATCTCAAGCAAGGAGCTAAACCTACCAAGTCAACACATAACTCAAACTTGGTAGTAGGTAATGACTTTGTCATCATGTCGGCCGGATTTTCCGTAGTGTCAATTTTCTTCAATAACACCCTTTTGTGCTCAACTTCATCCCGGATAAAGTTATACTTAATATCAATGTGCTTGGACCTTCTATGAAATGTGTTTTGATTCCTAGCCAAATGAATTGCACTTTGACTATCACAATGCACACATACCTCACACACTTTGTTGCACATTTCACCAACAAGACCTTTAAGCCATTTTGCTTCCTTGAATGACTCGGCCACGGCTATGTACTCCGCTTCGGTTGTAGAAAGAGCAACCACATCTTGCAAAGATGATTGCCAACTAATCGCCGAACCACCCAAAGTAAACACAAACCCACTTGTGGACTTTCTATTATCTAGATCACCACCATAATCCGAGTCACAAAACCCGGTTAGCTCACTTGAATTTTTCCCATACATGAGACAAACATTTGAAGTATCTTTCAAATACCTCAATAGCCATTTTAGTGCCTCCCAATGTCCCTTACCCGGATTAGACATATATCTACTCACCAAACTCACCGCATGAGCAATGTCGGGCCTAGAGCATACCATAGCATACATAACGCTACCAACGGCACTAGTGTATGGAATTCTTACCATTTGCTCTTCTTCCTCTTTTGTTTGTGGACACAAATTCTTGGACAATTTGAAATGAGAAGCAAGAGGAGTAGACACACCTTTAGCATCATCCATGGAGAAACGTTGAACAACTTTCTCAATGTACTTCCTTTGACTAAGGTATAAGACACCCTTAGCCCGATCTCTCAAAATCTCCATCCCAAGAATCTTCTTGGCTTCACCAAGATCTTTCATATCAAATTCACTTGAAAGCAACTCTTTCAAGTCCTCCACCTTAAGCAAAGAGCTACATGCTACTAGCATATCATCAACATATAAGAGCAAATATAGTAAAGAACCATCTTCAAATTTCTTAAGATAAACACAGCTATCATAAGAACTTCTAACAAAATCATGTGAAATCATAAAGGAATCAAACCTTTTGTACCATTGCCTTGGAGATTGCTTCAACCCATACAATGACCTCTTCAATCTACACACATGATTCTCCTTACCGGCTACCTCAAAACCTTCCGGTTGCTTCATAAAGATTTCTTCTTCAAGCTCACCGTGAAGAAAAGCCGTCTTTACATCCAATTGATGTAACTCCAAATCCTCCATCGCCACCAAAGCAAGCAATGCCCTAATAGAAGAGTGTTTCACGACCGGAGAGAAAACTTCGTGAAAATCAATACCCTCAATTTGAGAGTATCCCTTTGCAACAACCCTTGCTTTGTAGATGGGAGGAATATCACTAGAAGGACCCTCCTTCCTCTTGAATATCCACTTGCACCCCACAATCTTCTTTTTCTTTGGTGCAACAACGATATCCCAAGTTCCATTCTTCGCAAGAGATTCCATCTCTTGTTTCATAGCAATCAACCACTTGCTTGAGTCATTTGAGGCCATAGCCTCCTTGTACGTACTTGGTTCATTTAACCCTTCAACTTCGCTAGCAATGTTGAGAGCATAAACAACATAATCACACTCTTCAATGTACCTCCTTGGAGCCACGATCTTCCTTCTTTGCCTAGTTGTGGACAAAGGAGGAGACCTTTGTTGAACATCATCATTTTTCTCATTATCAATATTGGAGGATTCAACCTCTACTTGTGCTTCATTATCATCATTATTAAAAGGTTTTTCAACATTAGATATAAGCATGCTATCTTCATCAAAAACAACATCTCTAGAAACAATAATTTTCTTTGAATCATTACACCATACCCTATACCCCTTTACACCCACTCCATACCCCACAAAGATACCTTTTCTAGCCCTAGGTTCTAACTTACCATCATTTACATGAATATAAGCTGGACAACCAAAGATTCTAAGACTAGAATAGTTTACCGGAGTGTTGTACCATACCTCTTGTGGCGACTTGAACTTCAAGGCGGTATGAGGTGAACGGTTGATCAAATAACATGCCGTAGCCACCGCTTCGGCCCAAAATTGTTTCCCCAAATTTGCTTGATTTAGCATGCATCTTGCCCTTTCCAATAATGTTTTATTCATCCTCTCCGCAACACCATTTTGTTGAGGACGACCTGCACAAGTTCTATGTCTAACAATACCTTCATTAGAACAATAATTGAGAAACTTGCTATCAACAAATTCAAGACCATTGTCGGTTCTCAAGGTCTTGATGCTCCTACCGGCTTTCTTTTCAATCATCTTCTTCCATTCCAAGAAGACATCAAAAACTTCATATTTATGTTTTATAAAGTAACACCAAACTTTTCTAGAGTAATCATCAATAAAGGTCAACATGTAGCTACAACCACTAAGGGAGGGCGTTCGTGAAGGCCCCCACAAGTCGGAATGGACATAATCTAATATCCCCTTAGTGTTGTGGATGGCGGGTTTAAAACTAACTCTCTTGTGTTTCCCATAAACACAATGTTCACAAAAACCAAGGTTCCCAAAATTTTTTCCATCAAATAAACCTTGTTTAGAGAGTTCAAACATACCTCTTTCGCTCATGTGACCAAGCCTCAAGTGCCAAAGTTTGGTGTCACGATCGGACATTGTGCTTGTGGATACATTCGCCGAGCCAAGAATGGTTGAACCTTGAAGAGCATACAAACTCCCATTCAACCTCCCCTTCATCACCACTAGTGAACCCTTGGCTACCTTCATAACTCCACCTTCACAAGTGATTCTACACCCGATCTTATCAAGAGTACCCAAAGATAAAAGATTCTTTTTCAAGCCCGGGACATACCTTACATCGGTTAAGGTCCTCACAATCCCATCAAACATTTTAATTTTAATGCTCCCAATCCCAACAACCTTACATGTGGTGTTGTTTCCCATGGTAACATTTCCCCCATCAACACTTTCAAATGTATGGAAGAAAGTTTTGTTGGGAGTCATGTGGAATGTGCACCCCGAATCAAGAATCCATTCATTATTACCTTTGTACTCATGAGTGGCAACAAGAACATCGCCATCATCACTATCATTCACATAACTAGCATTGGCATTGCTAGTTCCTTCCCTTGCCTCTTCTTCTAGCTTTCTCTTAAGCTTCCAACAATCCTTCTTGATGTGGCCCTTAAGCTTGCAATAGTTACAAGTCTTATTTTTGTTTGGCCTTACGGACTTGGACCTTCCTTTACCCTTGTTTCCACTCCCACTAGTGGAACCTTTCTCTTGTGACCTCCCTCTTACAAACAAACCGTCACTAGCATTTCTTGGTGACTTTTGTGACAATTGTGTATCAATGAGATCCCTTTGAGTCAAGGCATTCTTCACATCATCACTACTCAAATTATCTCTACCATAAAGTAGAGTTTCTCTAAAATTTTTATAAGAAGGGGGTAAAGAACATAAAAGATAAATTGCCAAGTCTTCATCATCAAGCTTAACATCAATGTTTTGTAAATCCATAACAATGGAACAAAACTCATCCAAGTGAGGTTTTAAAGGTTTACCTTCCTCCAAGCGTAAGTCGTAGAGTCTACTCTTCAAAAGTAGCCTATTGGTAACACTCTTGGCCATGTAGAGTGATTCCAATTTCTCCCATATACTCTTGGTTGTTGTTTCTTTAACAACCTCTCTTTGAACTTCATTGGATAAGCATAATTGGATTGCCGATAACGCCTTTGTGTCTATCTCTTCCCGTCTCGATGCGGACATTCCTTCCGGCATCTTCTCTACACCATCAATCGCCTTGTGCACACCATTTTGAATCAAAATGGCTCTCATTTTGACTTGCCATAAGCCAAAGTTTACATTCCTATCAAACTTCTCAATATCGAGCTTCATTGTAGTCATGATTTTCAAGTAATAATTTCTTAAAACACCGCAAAATAACCTTGGCTCTGATACCAATTGAAAACGATCGCCAAATACTTACGATGTTAAGAACAAACAACAATGAGCAAAATTAAGTTTGACAAAGTAACAAACAAGGACACAAAGATTTAAGGAGGTTCACCCAATGATGGCTACGTCCTCCGTGGTGTGTAGTTTATGTTTATATTATATCAAATGAATACAAACAACACTTCAATATGAAGAATTACAATTGAGATAGAGATAACAACAATAGGCTATGTGTTTGGCTTAAGGGTTGTGTTTGATGTGTTTTGCATACATGAAGTGTGGGTATGAGAGCCCTATTTATAGTGCTAGGTACTTGAAGATGAATGGCTCACATAAATACATAGTTAATTTAGGGTAATGAATACTATGAAATAACTCTAAGAACTTGAAAAGGCATTATCTCAAGAGTCACACACATGAGACTCTTCACCTTAATCTTCATTAACACCAATAATTCCCATGAATACTCTTCACCTTATTACACCCTTTTGGATTCCACAACTCAAGAGTCACACACATGAATTCAACCCTTTAATGTGCACTCAAGTCACACATTAGTATAGTATCATTTATAATCACATTAGTATACTACCATTCATAACAATCTCCACCTTGACTTGAGTTCACCCAAGTTACAACATTCATCAATCCACTTCATATTCAAAAAACATACACACCTCAAAATGCCCAAGAGGGCATTATCTCAAGCAAGGAGCTAAACCTACCAAGTCAACACATAACTCAAACTTGGTAGTAGGTAATGACTTTGTCATCATGTCGGCCGGATTTTCCGTAGTGTCAATTTTCTTCAATAACACCCTTTTGTGCTCAACTTCATCCCGGATAAAGTTATACTTAATATCAATGTGCTTGGACCTTCTATGAAATGTGTTTTGATTCCTAGCCAAATGAATTGCACTTTGACTATCACAATGCACACATACCTCACACACTTTGTTGCACATTTCACCAACAAGACCTTTAAGCCATTTTGCTTCCTTGAATGACTCGGCCACGGCTATGTACTCCGCTTCGGTTGTAGAAAGAGCAACCACATCTTGCAAAGATGATTGCCAACTAATCGCCGAACCACCCAAAGTAAACACAAACCCACTTGTGGACTTTCTATTATCTAGATCACCACCATAATCCGAGTCACAAAACCCGGTTAGCTCACTTGAATTTTTCCCATACATGAGACAAACATTTGAAGTATCTTTCAAATACCTCAATAGCCATTTTAGTGCCTCCCAATGTCCCTTACCCGGATTAGACATATATCTACTCACCAAACTCACCGCATGAGCAATGTCGGGCCTAGAGCATACCATAGCATACATAACGCTACCAACGGCACTAGTGTATGGAATTCTTACCATTTGCTCTTCTTCCTCTTTTGTTTGTGGACACAAATTCTTGGACAATTTGAAATGAGAAGCAAGAGGAGTAGACACACCTTTAGCATCATCCATGGAGAAACGTTGAACAACTTTCTCAATGTACTTCCTTTGACTAAGGTATAAGACACCCTTAGCCCGATCTCTCAAAATCTCCATCCCAAGAATCTTCTTGGCTTCACCAAGATCTTTCATATCAAATTCACTTGAAAGCAACTCTTTCAAGTCCTCCACCTTAAGCAAAGAGCTACATGCTACTAGCATATCATCAACATATAAGAGCAAATATAGTAAAGAACCATCTTCAAATTTCTTAAGATAAACACAGCTATCATAAGAACTTCTAACAAAATCATGTGAAATCATAAAGGAATCAAACCTTTTGTACCATTGCCTTGGAGATTGCTTCAACCCATACAATGACCTCTTCAATCTACACACATGATTCTCCTTACCGGCTACCTCAAAACCTTCCGGTTGCTTCATAAAGATTTCTTCTTCAAGCTCACCGTGAAGAAAAGCCGTCTTTACATCCAATTGATGTAACTCCAAATCCTCCATCGCCACCAAAGCAAGCAATGCCCTAATAGAAGAGTGTTTCACGACCGGAGAGAAAACTTCGTGAAAATCAATACCCTCAATTTGAGAGTATCCCTTTGCAACAACCCTTGCTTTGTAGATGGGAGGAATATCACTAGAAGGACCCTCCTTCCTCTTGAATATCCACTTGCACCCCACAATCTTCTTTTTCTTTGGTGCAACAACGATATCCCAAGTTCCATTCTTCGCAAGAGATTCCATCTCTTGTTTCATAGCAATCAACCACTTGCTTGAGTCATTTGAGGCCATAGCCTCCTTGTACGTACTTGGTTCATTTAACCCTTCAACTTCGCTAGCAATGTTGAGAGCATAAACAACATAATCACACTCTTCAATGTACCTCCTTGGAGCCACGATCTTCCTTCTTTGCCTAGTTGTGGACAAAGGAGGAGACCTTTGTTGAACATCATCATTTTTCTCATTATCAATATTGGAGGATTCAACCTCTACTTGTGCTTCATTATCATCATTATTAAAAGGTTTTTCAACATTAGATATAAGCATGCTATCTTCATCAAAAACAACATCTCTAGAAACAATAATTTTCTTTGAATCATTACACCATACCCTATACCCCTTTACACCCACTCCATACCCCACAAAGATACCTTTTCTAGCCCTAGGTTCTAACTTACCATCATTTACATGAATATAAGCTGGACAACCAAAGATTCTAAGACTAGAATAGTTTACCGGAGTGTTGTACCATACCTCTTGTGGCGACTTGAACTTCAAGGCGGTATGAGGTGAACGGTTGATCAAATAACATGCCGTAGCCACCGCTTCGGCCCAAAATTGTTTCCCCAAATTTGCTTGATTTAGCATGCATCTTGCCCTTTCCAATAATGTTTTATTCATCCTCTCCGCAACACCATTTTGTTGAGGACGACCTGCACAAGTTCTATGTCTAACAATACCTTCATTAGAACAATAATTGAGAAACTTGCTATCAACAAATTCAAGACCATTGTCGGTTCTCAAGGTCTTGATGCTCCTACCGGCTTTCTTTTCAATCATCTTCTTCCATTCCAAGAAGACATCAAAAACTTCATATTTATGTTTTATAAAGTAACACCAAACTTTTCTAGAGTAATCATCAATAAAGGTCAACATGTAGCTACAACCACTAAGGGAGGGCGTTCGTGAAGGCCCCCACAAGTCGGAATGGACATAATCTAATATCCCCTTAGTGTTGTGGATGGCGGGTTTAAAACTAACTCTCTTGTGTTTCCCATAAACACAATGTTCACAAAAACCAAGGTTCCCAAAATTTTTTCCATCAAATAAACCTTGTTTAGAGAGTTCAAACATACCTCTTTCGCTCATGTGACCAAGCCTCAAGTGCCAAAGTTTGGTGTCACGATCGGACATTGTGCTTGTGGATACATTCGCCGAGCCAAGAATGGTTGAACCTTGAAGAGCATACAAACTCCCATTCAACCTCCCCTTCATCACCACTAGTGAACCCTTGGCTACCTTCATAACTCCACCTTCACAAGTGATTCTACACCCGATCTTATCAAGAGTACCCAAAGATAAAAGATTCTTTTTCAAGCCCGGGACATACCTTACATCGGTTAAGGTCCTCACAATCCCATCAAACATTTTAATTTTAATGCTCCCAATCCCAACAACCTTACATGTGGTGTTGTTTCCCATGGTAACATTTCCCCCATCAACACTTTCAAATGTATGGAAGAAAGTTTTGTTGGGAGTCATGTGGAATGTGCACCCCGAATCAAGAATCCATTCATTATTACCTTTGTACTCATGAGTGGCAACAAGAACATCGCCATCATCACTATCATTCACATAACTAGCATTGGCATTGCTAGTTCCTTCCCTTGCCTCTTCTTCTAGCTTTCTCTTAAGCTTCCAACAATCCTTCTTGATGTGGCCCTTAAGCTTGCAATAGTTACAAGTCTTATTTTTGTTTGGCCTTACGGACTTGGACCTTCCTTTACCCTTGTTTCCACTCCCACTAGTGGAACCTTTCTCTTGTGACCTCCCTCTTACAAACAAACCGTCACTAGCATTTCTTGGTGACTTTTGTGACAATTGTGTATCAATGAGATCCCTTTGAGTCAAGGCATTCTTCACATCATCACTACTCAAATTATCTCTACCATAAAGTAGAGTTTCTCTAAAATTTTTATAAGAAGGGGGTAAAGAACATAAAAGATAAATTGCCAAGTCTTCATCATCAAGCTTAACATCAATGTTTTGTAAATCCATAACAATGGAACAAAACTCATCCAAGTGAGGTTTTAAAGGTTTACCTTCCTCCAAGCGTAAGTCGTAGAGTCTACTCTTCAAAAGTAGCCTATTGGTAACACTCTTGGCCATGTAGAGTGATTCCAATTTCTCCCATATACTCTTGGTTGTTGTTTCTTTAACAACCTCTCTTTGAACTTCATTGGATAAGCATAATTGGATTGCCGATAACGCCTTTGTGTCTATCTCTTCCCGTCTCGATGCGGACATTCCTTCCGGCATCTTCTCTACACCATCAATCGCCTTGTGCACACCATTTTGAATCAAAATGGCTCTCATTTTGACTTGCCATAAGCCAAAGTTTACATTCCTATCAAACTTCTCAATATCGAGCTTCATTGTAGTCATGATTTTCAAGTAATAATTTCTTAAAACACCGCAAAATAACCTTGGCTCTGATACCAATTGAAAACGATCGCCAAATACTTACGATGTTAAGAACAAACAACAATGAGCAAAATTAAGTTTGACAAAGTAACAAACAAGGACACAAAGATTTAAGGAGGTTCACCCAATGATGGCTACGTCCTCCGTGGTGTGTAGTTTATGTTTATATTATATCAAATGAATACAAACAACACTTCAATATGAAGAATTACAATTGAGATAGAGATAACAACAATAGGCTATGTGTTTGGCTTAAGGGTTGTGTTTGATGTGTTTTGCATACATGAAGTGTGGGTATGAGAGCCCTATTTATAGTGCTAGGTACTTGAAGATGAATGGCTCACATAAATACATAGTTAATTTAGGGTAATGAATACTATGAAATAACTCTAAGAACTTGAAAAGGCATTATCTCAAGAGTCACACACATGAGACTCTTCACCTTAATCTTCATTAACACCAATAATTCCCATGAATACTCTTCACCTTATTACACCCTTTTGGATTCCACAACTCAAGAGTCACACACATGAATTCAACCCTTTAATGTGCACTCAAGTCACACATTAGTATAGTATCATTTATAATCACATTAGTATACTACCATTCATAACAAAAATGATTGGCCTTCATCATGGCTCGACCTTCAGCCACTTTCTTTTCGCAGGATTCTAGATGAGATACCTCAATCGATTCAAGGAGACGTACCTTGGTGTATGTTGTTTGCTAATGATATAGTTGTGGTATATGACAATAGGGAAAAGATAAATGCTATGTTAGAACAATGGAGATAAGAGTGGGCATACCTTAAGGGATTAAATTTGAAACAAATATATAAAAAAGGGTTTAGAAGTTGCAAATATTGATGATAAGATGAAGAGAATTGTTTAAAAAGGTTTGGACGTATGCAAAGACGGTGTAGTAGCAAACCGGTAAGGAGGATAGAAAGTGGCGATGAAGATCGAAGATGACTTGGAGGACATAGGTGGAAGAAGATATGAAGAATCTAGACTTACAAATTGAGAGTTTAGAAAATTGAGATGAATAGTAGACAACCCTAATCTTTTTGGATTAAGACTCTGGTATTGTTGTCGACGTCTTATTTATGTGAATTTGCTGATTATGTTGTAACCAAAAGTCAATTGGGAATGACTACATCCGCCAGTGGCAACAGCTAGTTTATCACAAAGTCAAACACAAAGCAAACATAGAAAATATACACAAGAACCCAACTGATGAAATCCATCTCATATGGAATCATGGACATAGGTATACTCATTCATAGATAACAAAGAGGCATACGCGAAAAACATAAGCATCCTTATACTATTTTCTCTGCAAGTAAGACTGCAAATAGACTATGGTACGAATAATAGCTGCAGCCTTGTTACTCATTATATTAGTCTGTATTAAATCACTGCATCACTAAAAAATTGTGTGTTTGCACTTCAAAAACAATGTATGTTTCAAGAAACAAGGTGTTCGTTTTTCCGCTAGAATGTGCAAAATCTGCCAATCTGGTTTTAAGGCACTAATTAGCATGCAACTGAAATGTGACAGGTCCAAGTCCTGCAAGCATCATCTTGCAATAGAGCCATAGAGGTAAGGTTTGCCTACACTAACATCTAACACCTTTGTAGTGGGATCCTTCCCCTGCCTCTCACTTTGTTGGGACTCTTTATGTACCGGGCAGCAGCAATTATGCGGTTAACTTGATCATATCAGAGATTCAGAGGTATAAATTTCGGCTAGTCAAAATGATTGTGATAATTTCCTTGTTCAAAACTAATTACTCCATTAATTACTTCTACTAAATAGCAAATACCCATCTATTTGTCTAACATAAGTTATCATAAGCAACCAATCTCGCAGAAAACAGGCCTAAGTTCGTTCCTTTATAAGCAACATTTCCATCAATTCTAAACACAGCTTTTAACAACAATGATTTCCCATAGTTAAGAACAAATTGTCTAAATTCCAAAAGAGGGAAAACCATAAAGATGAGAGAAATAAGGAAGAAAAGTGAGAGAGAGGAATGGCAGACCTTAAGGGCTAAATCCAATTGATTTTGTCTCTGAAGTTCAGTCAAAGTATCCAATAAATCAGCTTTCAAAAGACGAGTAAGTCTGGTATTCAGAACTTGCTGTAATTTAGACGGAGATTTGGCAAGTTTGAGGGATTGAACTGCTTGAATGGCTTCAGTAGATAGAACACTTGACCTCCATAAGGGTTTTCTGGGTCCAATCTTCCTCAGCCCACAACTAATTGTTCTTCTTCTTTTTCTTAGAATTATGGGATAAAGGGCATGGTTATTATCTGAAGTTTGTTTTAGAGGGATTTGAGAGATACCCAGTTCCCAGAATTGGAGTTTGAGACTGCCCATCTTATATTCAACTATAGCTAAATCAATGACTGTAATGTAACGGATTATAGAACTATTCTCCAAACACTCTGGTATGCCTGAATTCCTATACTATATAAGCCAATAATGAAAATTCCATGCGACAACCTTATTGCGATTATTAATGCCGTACATAAAGTTTTGTTTTAACTGCGTTATTTATGCTGTAGATAAATTTTTTGTTTTAACTGCGTGGTGATCTTTAAGTTTTATTATTTTATTTTTTTAATTTTATGTTAAATTTTTCGTTTAGAATTCTTATTTTCTCTTTTATTTTTCTCTAATTTATTTTTTTTCAATAGAAAGAGGTTTTAAATAATGGTTATTTATAAAGTTAACAAATTACGTTTATATCGTAGGATGAGAGTTTTGTTATTTTAATTCATCTTTTTTATTTTGTTTATTTTATTATTATTATTTTTTTTTTTTTGTGGGAACTTTTACTTTCAATACCTCATTAAAGCATCATTCCTTCTTCTATTGTACGTACCTCTTTTATAAAACCAAAATGCTCTTCACTAATTAGATTTGGTTTATCAATTTAGATTACCTATACTCCTTTTCTAATTTAAGAAAAAAAAATGTTTTTTTGTAAAAATCTTTTTTCTTTTCCTTAATTTCTTTCTTCTATGAAGAAACGATTGTACCTAGTGCTCTTTTTCTAATTCAAGGAAAAAAATCTTCAAAGAGGCAAAATGATCAAACGTTTTTCTGAGTTTTATTTGTTAGCTATTTTAATTGCTTTTGGAGTACATTTTGTTGATTTATTGTGTTTTTAAGATCTGGTTTATTATAAAAGAAAAATCAAATTATTTTGAATCATTGGGAATGAATAAGGAATTGCAAGAGAACTTGTATTTGATACATAGAAGAAGACATAGAGACGATTGAAGACATGTAAACTAAGTAATTATGGTAAATAATTTTTTGTTCCGTATAGATTTTGAGAATTTGATCGAAGAATAATAAAAGCATGAAATTAAATTATACTTGCCCAAATAATTCATTAATTAGTATTTCTAATATTGAAAATTATTTGGGAGATTTTAAGTAATTTGATTTGTAATAAATTGTACGGTTTGATTTTTTGGAAAAAATATGGGTTAGAGTGAAAGTAATAATGTTTTAAAGAGGTAACCAAAGAAGATGAAATTAAAGGAAGATAGAAGAAAAACTAACGGTGCTAAACAGAAAAATTGACATAAGGTCACTAAAATTTAAAAGGGTAAAACATATCACCATGCGAATTAAAAAAAGTTTGTTTATAGCGTGAAAAACTCCAAAAGTCATAGTCACCATTTGAATTTTCTCTAATATATTTTCTCCAAGTGTGTATATCAACTATTTATTATCAAAAAAATGATGACTATATTTTATATGCTCGCTCGCAGACAGGAAAGGCTTTCAATCGAAAAACAATAAAACAATAAACAATAAGAAAACTCAACAAGAATTTAACGTGATTCACATTCAATGAGATGGTTATATGCACCAAGAGCAAATTTGTCACTATGTAAAAGAGATAAAAATAAATAAATAAATAAAAAATAATACAGAGAATTTTTGCCATGCTCACAAAAAACTCTCAATTTTGTGGCTCCCAAAATAAATATATCTCATTCTACTTTACACCTCAGCAAAGTGGTGTTGATATATTACACCCTTGTTACAAAAAGTTTAATTAGATCTGATCATAAGATTAATCAAAATAACTGTCAAAATTAATCGTGCAGAATATGTGCAGTTGTGCACTGTCTTGACTAAGATTTGGGAATTCTGAGCCAAAACTCTAAAAATTTTCGCGAGACTGGTACGAGTCTCGCCTGAGACTCAACACCACAAAAGCTAGTGACTTCCACGAACATAAACTTCAACCGAATTGGCCAATAGTCTAGTCCGTGAATCCAATACCTCAAACCTTCTATCTTTTGGCATGATAAACTCGACTGAGATTAATGATACTCTCGGTCGAGACTATGCCTAATGCTGACGGAAACCTCTTCAATGAACTCCACTTGTTTCTTCCCATGTTTCAATCCTAAACCGACATAGTTCAAGTCTCGAAACATCAACAACCTCTATGTTGTCGCGAGCTCGTGAACGAATCCATCAAACCTCCTAACAAGTCCTGAACAAAACTGATTACTTACTTTCAACTAAGTAACAACTACTCATGATGCTCCACCTACATCACAAGCCCATTGATAAGCTCCACCTTGAGATGAACATACATCTTGGAGCTTCCCCAATATTTAAGTTACTTAAACGTTTAAGGTCATTTTTATTCAAAATCTGATTTTTAGTTTTCAAATTTATCAAATTGACTATCTTCTTACTACATAGGAAGCCTTATCTATGCATTATCATTCATTAGTACAAAAATAGCTTGTTGCGTTGAGCATCTTGCTCGTCTCTTAAGAAAATGAAGTCATAGGTAATTACCAAAAAAGCAAATAAAAGTTAGAATTATGCTTTTTTGCGTAGCTTACAAAACACTGATGTAATAAGTTGTATCTTGCGTCAGTTGTTACAAAATTAAAGAAAAAGGAAAACCAAAATGTTTAAAAAAATACAAGGGGTTTCTTGCGTTAATTCCTAGAGACGAACACAAGAAACCTAACCTAAAAATCTTTGGGTGAGGTTTCTTGCGTCAGTTTATCTGAAACTGACGAGCCCTTTAAAAATTTTGTGTAGGGTTTCTTATGTGAGAACCCCCTTCTTAAAAATTTTACGCGTACAATCGACAAAATATAAACTTCATAACTTTTCAACTCCTCTTATTCCTCAACGTGTCTCCGTAGCTCCATTTTCACTCTCTAAGTTTTTTTTCTCCATTGACAAAATAAATAATTCCTCAAAAACTAATTTCACAACAAAAACCGTAGTCTAACTTTATTTTCAAAGACACAAGTTCATTAAATCCAAATATTTCATTTAAACCTAACTTCAAGTGGGTTTGTGGACGTTGTGTATAATTTCTACGAAGTTTTGTTTTTCTGTTTCTTCTTCACAATGTTTCATTTGTTTTGTTTTCTATGATATTATCAAGGGTTTAAATGTAGTTAATTTTTTTTGGTTTAGGATAACTTACAAAAGTACTTTTTGTTGTTCTTGGTGACCACTAACACACCATATTTTCATGGTATGCTTCAAATTTGAAATTTTTGGTTTCTTTTTGGTGTAATCTTGTTGACTTTTTTTGTGAGTACTTTAAATATTGTGTCCATACTTATTTTTCGTGGATATTGTTGGGATGAGTTGTCCCACATCGATAAATTGAAAATGGTGTGCACACTTTATAAGCTATTAGAGACCTTCTTTCCATTGTCATATGGTTTTGGGATGGTATATATCTCTTTGGATTATGAAGTGCGTACACTTGTGTCCCCCCGTTAATATGCTGGCATTTACAACAAGTCCAGCCTAATTTAACATGGTATCAGAGCCGATGGTTCGATCAATAATTTAAAAATTGTAGGTTCGAAAAGAATGGCGTTCCTACCCTAATTGATTACTCCCACATGCGAACTTGACGGGGATTCGCATGTGAGGGGGGGTGTTGGGATGAGTTGTCCCACATCGATAAATTGAAAATGGTGTGCACACTTTATAAGCTATTAGAGACCTTCTTTTCATTGCCATATGGTTTTGGGATAGTATATATCTCTTTGGATTATGAAGTGCGTACACTTGTGTCCCCCCGTTAATATGCTGGCATTTACAACAAGTCCAGCCTAATTTAACAGATATATAATTGATTTTTGTGTTTGTGCTTGAAATTCTAGTTTATTTTCACTTTTTTCCTTATAATTTGTGTAATACTATTTAATTACTCTATAGGTATTGGCAAATTTAAATTTATATTTCATATGGATTTTTGCTTGTGGCATGCTCAATTTTTGTTAGTAACATGTTAATTCTATGTGTGTTATTTGTTATTAGTTTAGGGGCATAGTTTAACAATTGAAAGAAGTTGAGAGATCAATTAATTGACCACATCCATGTAATACAATTATAGATGATCATGGGTTTTAAGTTGGTTACAACTAGCCTCAGACTCACCAATTTTATGTGGAATAAAACTAGAACCTGAATCCTAAAAAGCTGAAAATTATGGACCCTAACTCAAATTAATCAAGTTCTGAAAACGACGATGTATTAGAGTTCGAACAATGTGTTTCAAACTCCAATATTGCCAAGATCGAATGTATGATGTTTTAGTGACAAACAAATTACGCTATCAATGATATCAATGTTTGTAGGAGAAAATAAAGCAATAAAACGACACAAAGATTTAACGAGGTTCACCCAACTAAGGCTACGTCCTCCGGTGTGTACTATCTCTTATATTATCAAAAGGAGTTCAAAGAACTCACAAATATGGAGAATTACAATAGAGAAGAGATATAGGCTAGTGTATGGCTTGGGGTGTATTTGTGGATGTTTTCACACAATCACAAAGTGAATGAGAGCTCTCTATTTATAGGAGAGATCATACTAAGTAACATTAAGTACATTAAAGCTATGATTAAATGATAATGAAACATCCCTAAGTATATGAAGAGCCAAAATCAACATTCTAGAGTATCAGAGACTTCGCTCGACCAAACCAGAGGCTCGCTCGGTCGAGCGGCCTGGTCGAGCGGACTTCAGGAAGTTTCTGGTTGCATTCTGTCTGCTCACTCGACCCAACCTAAAGCTTGCTCGGTCGAGCGGCTCTTTAGAGGCTTCTGAAAGTATTGCTCGACTTGCATAGTAGAGCATCTTGAATCAACCTTTTCACTTCTTTATTAAGTCCCATAACTCTCACACTTCATTACCTTATTAATCCATACTTAATCACCATCATAAATCAATCATCAAAACTTAACTTAATACACCAACATTAACACATTCATGGGATTCCATCCTAAAGGTCACACATGAATGCACCTCATCAAATGTGCACTCAAGTCACACTAATCACAACAAGTTCGATGGTTCTAATGTCGTAGACGAGTCTTAATTATTCATATTTATTTTTTTCTACATTTAAAAAATGTAATTAAGTCTAAACAGGATATATAAGTTGTATATAAATCAAAAACGTATCCACATATAGATTAACTAGGTTTTTAATGAGTTTTAATTGATTTTTAATTGTGTAATAAATTGAGTCTAAAATTTAGCAAGTCTAAGCAATAGCAGATCCAGTGTTCAGATTTTCCTTGAGCACCAACGAATAGACGAAATTTCGACAAAGTTTCGTTTGTATAATGAACAAAAAAATATTTTTATTTCGGCAAAATGAGTTGTAGAAGCGCAATAATCCCAAGACAAAGCCAAAGCGCAATAATCCCAAGACAAAACCAAATTTTTTTTTTGAATGTTGTTTCTTGTAAATTTTGACATATACATAGACCCAACACCATTAAAACTTGCAAATCCATGGTTTTCTTTCAATTACCCAACAAAACCAAAATTCTAAATTCAATTTTTTTTTGGTAAATTTTGAAGTTTCATTTGCAATGAAGCTAGTATTATGTTAGGAATTTTCTCATCTATCAGCCTGGTTTTCTATTTGAAGTCGGTGGAACAACATTCTAAACAAATCAAGAAAGAACATTCTAAAAAAAATCAAGAAACAAGATTAGAACAAGATTAAAATTTAAGATTAAGATTAACATTAAAGATTAGAATATAAAGATTAAGATTAAGATTAGAAGTGAAAATACTTTAAAAAAAATTAAAAAAATTTGATTTTTAGGGTTTTTGTATAGAAGAAAAGACTGTGAACTGTAAGGCGTGAGCACCCAGCTGTAGTAGCACTTGACAGCGATGACATCGCTGACAGGCTGTGATGAATCGTTTGAGGCAGCAGGATGTTGTGGTGGTCAATAGTGACGACAGTGAGTAGAGTTTTTTTTAGCTTTTTTGGATTAGAGAGAAGGGATGGTAATTTAGAATTTTGACTTTTGAATGTCCAAAATTGCTGAAAATAGTGTTCGAAATCTAGCTCCTAAAATAAGATTTTTTTTTCGCCTTAGCTATGTGCTCCAGGAGGCATATGTAGATCCGTCTTTGGTCCAGGGTGGGTCTAAGTCTAAGACTGGCCTTGAAGTGAGTCAAGATTAGACACATAATAATAATCCGTTATTATAATTGTTGTTCGTCCATTCATCGTTAGTAAACTATCGTCGTTCAGACCACATTAATCAATATTCACGAATAAAAACTGAATTAGAGAAGAAAAGTAAAGATCAAAGATGGGTATATCAGCATCCAAACGAGTACGCCACCAACTTTCAACCTCTCAAGAATTCTCCGCATCCTGCAACACCGTCTTCTCCGATCTCCAAACCCTAACTCAACACACTTCCAATTCTGAAATCTTTGCCTACCAACTCCCCGATGCCTGCATCCGTCTCCATGATTCCCTCCTCAATTCACTCCCATCTCCTATCTTGAAGTCATGGTGTCCATCTCCTCCATCTCGAACACAAGTTAATGGCGCGTACCGTTCACTTCGTCGAAATTCTTCGCCTAAAGAAACATTAAATTCCGATGAATTTAAAGAATTCGCTGTCGTTTTGTTTACAGACGCTGTCGTTTCCAACGTCACGAAGAAGGTAGCGAGTCGAGTGGGGGTTGGAATAGCAGGGATTGCTGGTGTTGGGGTAATGGCGAGAGTAGGAGGTGGTTTGGTTAGTTCTGCGATTGGGGTTTACGCGCTTAGTGTTGCTGCTTCTGTTTACATTAGCTTGGGTTGAATTAATTAGATAATATTTTTTGATTTGATTAATGTAGTATATGTAATTATTTCATCTTTAAGGATTGTGATGGATTGGTGATGGACTAATGTTGATTTTAAATTTGTTCTTGTACAGTTGTACTCCTCAATAAATTAAATGAAACTCGTACTATTTACTACTCTTCGTCACTTTTTATTTGTCCATTTAAAAAAAATTAATTTAATTTTTAAAGTATATATTGAAGAAAAAATATATTCATGTGGAATCTTATTAAATTCGTCTTAATACAAAAAATTTTAATATATAATATTTACAATTTTTTTAATGCGCACTAAGAAATTTAGAGGTTTAAAATTTATTTTGAAATGCGTGCAAAATGTAAAGTGGACAAATAAAAAGCAACCGAGGGACTAATTTATACTTCCTCCGTTCCATAATTGTTGCTACATTTGCATGGGCACGGGAATTAAGAAAAGTGATTGACCTACACTGTAACTGATTGTTTACTTTATAGAGTATAATATTTTATTATTGTTAATTGAAAAAGAAAAATGAAAATTTGGTTGTTTGGTTACTTTATAGAGTATAGTATAGTATTTTATTATAGAGTATAGAGTATAGAGTAGGATAAAAATAAGGGTAGGTAGAACTTTAAATGATTGTTTTATTACTAAAAACGAAAATGTAGCAAGTAATATGAAATTGTCAAAAATAGAAAATGTAGCGGGTATTATGGAACGGAGGAAGTACATTCATAACTGATATAGGTTGGCTTTGTATCAAACAAGAACCAAACTATAAACACATGTTTGTATTTTGAAGTTTCGAACTCAATAAATAAGGCTGATCAGTTTCTATTGTAATGGAATTATTTGGTGATTTTGTAGTTTGAAACAAGGAAAATTAAGAAAGATATGTTAATTGAACAACTTAAAAATGGCTGAACCAAAGGTTTAATTTCGATACAGAACTCACCACGAAATTAAAGCTATGGGCTTCTAAGAACATATTCAATCTTTAGCCAAAAGAATGAAAAGCAAATGAACTTCAACTTACTTTCAACTACTCCAAGTTAAAATTAAATTGCAAAGAAAGAACAAGAAATGCTCAAAGGTTGTTTGTATTAAAGACGATGTAATGGAAGTGAATGAATTACAAGAGAGCAAATAGCCTATTTATACTAAAGAATTCAGCTACCAAAGATTAAAACTTGCAAGAAAAATCTGAATATTACACAAAAGCAAGCCCCCAACAGCTATATTTTTAAATCTTGTGGATAAAAGCAAGTCTCCAACAGCTATATTTTTAAATCTAGAGGATATTTGGAAATAAAGTGATTGGATTGATTTGAATTGATTTTCAAATGTCCTTCAATAATCTTCATATATCCTTGATGATTTTCAGCCATTTTACTTTGTTGATTTTATAGCTGAATGTTTTGCTTCGATTTTTGCTTCGCAAGTTTTGTAAATTTCGAACCCATGTGAGCCAAAATAAATACTAGACTTAAAAGAAAATTACAACTCAACTAAATAAACATGAGACATGATTAAGTTTGATCCTAAACCTAGCTTAATCATTTCTAAAGGACTCAAATGTTTGAAATGAAATAAAAGACTCAAATTAATGAAGACTTAGTTCATGACTACGAAATTAAAGGGCTTGACATTTGGACTTTGATTTTGAGTGTCTTCCGTTTGATGTATCATTGTATTGATCTTAGCTAGCTCACAAGAATTAGATGTAGGTGATCCTACTTGACCTCAAGCTTGGCAACATGTCCTCCTCATGAAAAGCAATCAAATCTGCAACATTGAAAGTACAAGACACACCATAGCTACTAGGTAGCTCTAGTTTGTAAGCATTGTCATTTACTTTTCCCAAAATTTCGAACGGTCCATCAATTCTAGCACTTAACTTTGATTTCTTTTGTGTGGGAAACCTATCCTTTCTCAAGTAAATCCATACTAAGTCGCCTTCTTTGAAAATCACTTCTTTTCTCTTTTGATCCACTCTTTCCTTAACCTTCTCATTCATTTTCTCAATCCTTTCCACAACTTGCTTATGAACCTTTTGGATCTCATTGGCTCTAGACTCGGCATCATGACTAAACTTCAAAGGTGTAGGAAAAGGCGTAAGATCTATAGGGGTTAATGGATTAAGGCCATAAACCACAAAGAAAGGAGAAAACCCGATGGTCTTGCTAGGAACGCAATTATAAGCAAATTCAGCATGTGGTAGCAATTGTTCCCATTGTTTAGGATTCTTAGTAATGAGAGCACGCAACAAGGTTCCTAAGGTCCTATTGGTTACTTTGATTTGACCATCAATTTGAGGGTGGCTAGAACTATTAAAGTTAAGCTTTACTCCTTTTTCCACAAGTTAAGCCAAAAATGACTAAGACACTTTGAATCTCTATCACTTACCATACTTTTTGCTGTCCCATGTAGTCTTACTATTTCCTTAAAGTAAAGATTAGCAATGTTAACGGCATCATGTGTAGTTTGACAAGCAATGAAATGGGCCATCTTAGAAAACCTATCAACAACAACCATAATGGAATCCTTATTGTTAGAGGTTCTAGGAAGTCCGGTTATGAAGTCTAAGCTCACATCTTCCCATGGGTTTTGTGGTGTAGGAAGAGGTTGGTAAAGACCTTGAGACGTTTTGTGGGCTTTGGCTTTTAGGCATTGCACACACCTCTTAATAATATGAATGACATCTTTAGCAAGTTTGGGCCAATAAAAGGTCTCACTCACTAAAGCTATGGTCTTTTCTTCCCCAAAATGTCCTCCAAGTCCTCCCTCATGATATTCCTTAATTAAGGTCTCCCTAACACTATGTCTAGGCACACATAATTGATTACCTTGAAAGAGATATCCAAGATGTAAAAAAGTCCTTAAGGTTTGTTATGACATTTTTCAAATATTTCTCCAAAATCAACATCATCAATATAACATTCTTTTAATAATTCCATCCCAACAACCTTAGTATTCAAAGTACTCAAAAGCAAGTATCTCCTAGATAAAGCATCAGCTCCGATGTTTAGTTTACCCGCTTTGTGTTTAATGGTGAAATGAAAGGTTTTTAGGAACTCGACCCACTTAACATGTCTAGATTGAAGTTCGTATTGGCTTTGAATGAACTTAAAGGCCTCATGGTCAGAAGGTAACACAAATTCTTTGGCAATCAAGTAGTGTCTCCAATGCTCTAAACATCTAATGATAGCATAAAACTCCTTATCATAAATTGAGTATTTCCTCTTAGCATCATTGAGCTTCTCACTAAAGTAAGCAAGGGGTTTGTTGTTTTGAGTAAGGAAACCTCCAATACCTACCCCAGATGCATCACACTCTACTTCAAAAATATCATCAAAATTAGGCAAAGCTAGAACATGTGCGGTGGTAAGTTTGTTTTTGATGGCGTCAAAGGCTGCTTGTGCTTTAGAATTCCACTCAAAAGTCTTAAGTTTTGTGAGTTCGGTGATAGGGGCCATGATTGAACTAAAGTTTGGGACAAACCTCCTATAAAAAGAAGCTAAACCATGAAATGATCTAACTTGGTGAATGGTGGTAGGAATAGGCCAGTCTCTAATAGCTTCAACTTTCTTTTCATTCGCTTTTATCCCCTCAATTGACACAATAAACCTAAGAAATTTAACTGACTCCGAAAAGAATTGACATTTCTCCAAGTTACCATATAACTTCTCCTTAGCTAGCAAATTAAACACTTGACGCAAATGATCAACATGTTCATCTTCACTTTGACTATACACCAAAATATCATCAAAATAAACCACCACAAAGTGACCTAAGAAAGGCTTCAAGGTTTGGTTCATAAGTCTCATAAAGGTAGAAGGTGCATTAGATAAACCAAAGGGCATAACTAACCATTCATAAAGTCCTTCCTTAGTCTTAAATGCGGTTTTCCACTCATCCCCCTCATGGATTCTAACTTGGTAATATCCACTCCTAAGGTCAATCTTAGAGAAAACTTTAGAACCATATAGATCATCTAACAAATCATTAAATCTAGGTATGGGAAATCTATACTTGATAGTGATTCTATTGATGGTTCTACTATCCACACACATCCTCATTTCTCCATTCTTTTTAGGCACAAGTATAGTAGGAACGGCACAAGGACTTATGGATTCTCTAATCAAACCTTTAGCTAACAAATCATCAACTTGTCTCCTAATTTCTTCGGTTTCTTTAGGATTAGTCCTATCAGCTGGTTTGTTAGGCAATGAGGAACCGGGAATGAAATCAATTTTATGTTATCTATCCCTTTTAGGTGGAAGTCCATTTGGTATTTCATTAAGAAAAACATATGCAAATTCATCAAGCAAAGGTTCAATCAAAGGGTGATCATGCAAAACAGATTCGGTTTCATCATTTAGCAATAACAATTCTTTTCGTTCCACAAATTCATGTTGTTCACTTTTAAGTATAGGGATCAAAGAATGAAAATTTGTTAAAGTTGCTTGTAATTTAGAATTATGGGCAGGTGCATATGGAGCCAATGTGATCTTTTTCTTATTTAAAACAAAAGTATGTGTATTTTTAAAGCCATCATGCATAAATTTTCTATCATATTGCCAAGGTCTTCCTAATAAAACATGACATGCATCCATAGGTATAACATCACATAAAAGACTCTCCTTATAACTATTACCAATGGAAAATGAAAGCAAAACTTGAGAGTTTACAGTAATATCTTTGTTTTGATTCAACCATTGAATCATGTATGGCTCGGGGTTTGGAGTGGCGGTGAGATTAAGCTTGTCCACCATAGTCTTGGAAGCGACATTAGTGCAACTTCCTCCATCAATGATAAGCGAACAGATCTTACCTTTAACCGTACATTTTGTGTGGAATATTGCTTCCCTTTGTGGGTTTGGATCTTTGGCTTTGACCCCACTAAGAGCTCTTCGTATAACCAATAATTCTCCTTCATCCGGATATATCATTTCCTCATCAAGTTCAGCATTGTCACAGAAATCCTCCTTGTTTTCCTCTTGATGATCATCAAATTCAACCAAGTTCACCATTTTTCGGTTTGGGCATTCGGAAGAAATATGTCCTAGGCCTTGACACTTAAAACATCTCCTAGGTGTGAATGAATTGGTGTTTGGTTTGGGTGTATTGGGCATGCTTAGGGGTTGCTTTGAATAATTATTTTGCAAAGCTTTTGAATCTTGTGAATGGGCTTTTGAATAGGAATGAGGATTGTTCTTTTGGTAGGAATTGAAATTGGTAGTTCTTGCTGAAGTGAAACGTGAGGTTTCCTTCATTTTAGTTCTTTGTTGTTTATCCACTTTATGTGCAAGGTTAATTTAATCATCAAGGCAAGCATATGGATGTAATTCAACAATGTTTCTGATTTTTGAATCTAAACCATTTAAAAATCTTACCAAGGTTTGGTGATCATCCTCCTTAAGATCGCATCTCATGATCATGGTTTCAAATTCTCGATCATATTCTTCTACACTCCTGCCATCTTGTTGTAGATGTTGAAGTTTGGTGAAATTCTCTTGCATGTAGTATGAAGGTAGAAACTTTTCCTTCATTTGCTTCTTCATCTTTTCCCATGATCTAATCTTGTCTTTCCCTTCTCTTTCTCGTTTTTCACATTTGCTAGCCCACCAAGTAGAAGCATATTTGCGCAATTTTAATACTACTATCTTTACTTTCTTTTCTTCATCCGTATTCTTGTAATCAAATACTCTTTCAACGGTTCTTACCCATTCAAGGAACTCATCTCCATCTAATCTTCCTTCAACTTTTGGAATGTCGACTTTAAGATCATCTCCATGGCTTATTTGTCTATTAACTTTAGGACTTTCAGACTCATAATCCCCACCTTCTCTTAGGGTGCGTTTTAGGTCTGTAACGGCCCGGTTTAAGTGACCTGGAATATCATGTGAGAACATGAATCCGGCTCACAAACGGACGCAAGAAAACTCATCCTTACTCGGATCGTCAACGTTCCAACGGTAAAGGAATATGGTCAACAAAGAAAATAGCGCTAAACAAAACAAAACCAAACAAACAGCGGAAGTCTTTACATACAACTCGAGAGCCCATCGGCCTCTAGACTAACTAAAATTGTACGAGATAAAAGAAAACATCACAAACTTTGGTTACATAAACTGAATTATTTAGACTCATTACAAAGTAAGTCTAGACTTGATAGTTACGGGTTCTAAGCTGAATCCTCACTCCAGCCCCCTCCTGCGATTAACCTGCTGCACGTCGTATGATAACACGTAGCAGGTTCCAAAGAACAACCAATACACGTCAGAGACTTCATACATATATTAAACAGGTTGAATACAAGCATTGTGTTTACCCTAGCATGCAAAGGCTCTATTATGTAATCTTTGTTCATTATTTCCAACCTTGCAACGTTGCCCGACATGTGCGGGTCGTGCAAGTCATATTTCCAATTTGTTTTGGTGGAATACACTTAGGAGAGCTAATCCCAAGGCAACCACCTACCTAAGACGTTGCCCGTCCTGTTCGGGTCGCCAAAGGCTAAGTATGCATACCCCCATGGTGATCATAAAGATCCCTGAATGCCATGGGAAAAATAGTTGATAATTTTCCAATTCATTTGTTAACCCTTTTGGGTAACATATCCATAAATTCTCAATTTCCACATAATCATTTCATATTATTTGAGGTGTCTAATCCTTATGTGATTACAATGCCTCGATTAGGAATAAAACAACATTACTTGCACAACCATATAAACAGTATGGTCTAAGCGTGTACCTTTAAGCACAGCAATTCCAAACAACGTTCAAGCACGACAAGAATTTCACCCTCTTATGAATCGAGGTCCCTTTGATTTGAAGATTGGATTGAACAAAGTTTTTTTTTTTTTTCTTCTTGAATACCGAAACAAGAACAAGAAAAGAGGAAAATTTTCTGAATTTTGTTCACTTTGAAAGCTTAGGAAATGTGAGGAAATTCAAATGATGCTTAAGAATTAATAGGCACTTAAGAGGTGAGCTTAATGTGCCATAATACTCACTTATGAGAGGAGTTACAAACTCCTCCCATTCCTCCTCACAATAACCGGCCACCCCTTCCAAATTCCCCCTTATTATTTTTTTTTTTAATTAATCATTTAATTAATTGAGTAATTATTGTGTTATTATTACAATTGAAACAAAACGTCATGCGATTAAACTCGTTACCGTTAAAAATACCCCACTTTGTTACTTATAATTAACTACGTAAAATAATATAATTTAATATCACTTATTTATTTTATTTTGTTATATTTTATTTTATTATATTATATTTTATTTTTAAACCCGATAAATGACGGGGTGTTACAGACTACCCCCCTTAAAAGAAGTTACGTCCTCGTAACTTGTGTGGCAGCGGAAAACATAGAACACAAACGCTATCACAACTATAACTCCACATCATAAAACACGACTACCAAAACAAAGATTTAACACTCCTTGCGCGAAATTCCTATCGCCCTCTACCCCCCTTAAGAAGTTACGTCCCCGTAACTCTACTGACCTGAAAAAGGTGAGGGTACTTTTCTCGCATAGCGTCTTCTGTTTCCCAAGTAGCCGCTTCACGCTCGTGATTTGACCACAGTACTTTTACCATACTTATATCCTTCCGTCGAGAGCTACGGACCTTTTTATCCAAGATTCGAACCGGTTGCTCAGGGTACGACAAAGATGCATCCAAATCTAAAGATTCAGGGTCTAATACATGAGTGGCTGCGGCATGATACCGCTTTAGTTGAGACACATGAAATACATCATGTACTTTTTCTAAAGAGTTTGGAAGAGCTAACCGATAAGCCACTTTACCCACACGTTCCAAAACTTCATAAGGCCCTATGAACCGAGGGCTCAACTTTCCCCGAGCACCAAAACGTACTACTCCGCGCATGGGTGATACGCGGAGTAACACCTGTTCTCCCACAGTGAACTCCTCAGGCCGTCGTTTCAAATCAGCATACGACTTTTGGCGATCCTGTGCCGCTTTCAACCGATCTCTTATCAACCTTACCTTCTCATTCATCTGAAACAACAAATCAGGTCCTAAGGTCACCGCTTCAGTAAAATTGTCCCAATAAACCGGACTACGACAACGACGCCCATACAAAGCCTCGAATGGGGCCATCTGTATAGAGGCTTGATAACTGTTGTTATAAGAAAACTCAACTAGATCCAAATGTTCATCCCATGAACCTTGCCACTCCATGACAATAGCACGTAACATATCTTCCAATACCTGATTCGTTCGTTCTGTCTGTCCGTCCGTCTGCGGATGAAACGACGTACTATAGAGCAACGTTGTACCCATTGCCTGTTGCAAGGTTTGCCAAAACTGTGACAGGTATCGTGTGTCTTTATCTGACACAATAGTACGGGGTACACCGTGGAATCGTACGACATACTTAATGTAGGCTCGTGCCAATTGTTCCATCTCCCAGCGACAATTAATAGGGATGAAACGAGCCGATTTAGTTAAACGATCAACTATAACCCATAACGCATCATTACCTGCTTTTGTTCGAGGTAAACCCACAACAAAATCCATAGAGATATCATCCCACTTCCATACTAGTGTCTCTAACGGTTGTAATAACCCTCCTGGTCTCTTATGCTCACTTTTAACCTTCTGACAGGTCAGGCAGCGTGAGACATATTCTGCAATATCCTTTTTCATCCCCGACCACCAAAACATTAACTTGAGATCTTGGTACATCTTGTCACCACCCGGATGTACTGAAAATTTCGTACAATGGGCTTCATCCAGAATACGTTCCTTCAAAGACTCCTCCCCTGTCGGTAAACACCAACGACCCTTGAACCTCAAGCTTCCATCTTCATGGACAAGGAATCCCTCTGCTGTTCCTTCCCGTGCTTGGTCCTTTAATTTCAAGAGTTTCGGGTCTTTATCCTGAGAATTCAAAATTTCCTCAAGAAGGAAGGTCGAATAGCCAAGGCGTTCAGACATCCCTATAGTTCACCATTACGTACCACTTCCAAGTTCAGTCTAGCAAAATCCCGATGCAACTCTTCAACTCCGTCCAAGGTAGACAGCGAGTGACTAGACTTCCTACTCAAGGCATCGGCCACCAAGTTCGCTCGCCCCTCATGATATACGAACTCCAGATCATAATCTGTCATCAACTCTAACCACCGACGTTGTCGCATGTTTAAGTCAGGTTGTGTATAGAGATATTTCAGACTCTGATGATCAGTGTAAATCCTACACTTAACGCCATACAAGTAATGCCGCCATATCTTGAGAGCGAAAACTATAGCGGCTAACTCCAGATCATGGGTCGAATAATTAACTTCATGTACCTTCAGTTGTCGAGATGTATAAGCAATCACCTTACGGTCCTGCATCAGAACACAACCCAACCCTTTCTTCGACGCGTCACTGTAAACAGTATAATCCAACTTAGGGTCAGGTAGAGTAAGAACAGGAGCCGTAGTTAACCTTTCCTTCAAAGTCATGAAGGCCTGTTCACATTCATCCGTCCATTGGAACCTCTTCTCTTTCTTCATTAACGAGGTCATGGGCCGAGCAATACGCGAAAAATCCTTAACAAAACGACGATAATACCCGGCCAAACCTAGGAAACTTCGTACCTCGGTGACGTTCTTAGGTGACGGCCAACTTCGAACTGCCTCCACCTTTACCGGGTCCACCGAAATACCTTCCTTAGAGACAAAATGACCCAAAAATGATACCTTATCCAACCAAAATTCACACTTTGACAACTTCGCGTACAACTTATTTTCTCGCAGGGTTTGCAGGACAAATCGTAGATGTTCCTGATGTTCTTCTCGGTCTTTCGAATAGACCAAAATATCATCGATAAAGATAACGACGAATTTATCCAAGTACGCACTAAACACTTGGTTCATTAAGCACATGAACGCGGCTGGAGCATTTGTCAACCTAAACGGCATCACTGTGAACTCATAATGTCCATAACGTGTTCTGAATGCGGTTTTATGTATATCCCCTTCAGCTATTCTTAGCTGGTGGTAACCCGATCTTAAATCAATCTTCGAAAAGATCCCGGCTCCTCTCAATTGATCAAACAAGTCATCTATCCGGGGCAACGGGTATTTATTCTTAACTGTTACCTTGTTTAACTCCCTGTAATCAATGCATAACCTTAAACTACCATCTTTTTTTCTCACAAACAGAACTGGAGCGCCCCAAGGTGAAACACTAGGTCGAATATAACCTTTATCCAACAATTCTTCAAGTTGAGACTTCAACTCCTCCATCTCCTTTGGAGCCATACGATAAGGGGCCTTAGAAATCGGTCCAGTCCCCGGTACCAAGTCAATCGTGAAGTCAATTTCCCGTTGAGGTGGCATTCCGGGAATCTCGTCCGGAAAAACATCCAAAATGCATTCACCACAGCAATATCCTGGGGATTTCCATCTTTCTTATCCCCCTGGCTGATATGACACAAATACAAAGGGTGTCCTTGCCTCACAAGCCTTTGCAATTCTAAGGTCGATACCAAATTCGACCTGGGTCCCTTGGGAAACTTCCTATATCTAACGCTTTCTCCTCGTGGTCCTTCCAACAAAACTCTCTGCTCTCTGCATTCAATAGTGGCCTTATACCTTCCCAGCCAATCCATCCCCAAAATTACTTCTAAACCTTCCATATCTAACACATACAAGTCGCTAGGAAACACAACCTTTCCTATCCTCAAGGGTACATCCCTATACAGTTTTTCACAGCTGTACAATTTTCCCGATGGTACAGCCACCGTATAAGAAACTTTTTCAAAGGTCTCCAAATTCAACTCGTTCACTTTACTCTTTGCAAGAAATGAGCATGTAGCTCCCGAATCAAACAATACATTCACAGCTATAGAATGAATGGCGAACGTACCTGTAACCACATCTGTCGCCTGGTCAGCTTCTCTTGCACTGACCGCAGATACCCTTCCGCTCGCCGGCTGTACATTACTTCCTCCCACGTGATTTCCCCCGCGCTGCATTTCTGACCCTTCTACTCGATTCCCACCAACCCTGCCTTGCCCGCCATAAAAAGGTTGCGGGAACCTTTGACCATCATTGCCACGATTTCCATTCCCGTGCTGTTGACTGGCTTGACTACCAGCGTTGTTTAAATTCTGCTGTCGGTTTTGGCCACTCGGCTGTTGACTTCCGCTCCCTTTCTTTCTGTAGCATTCAAACTCTCTATGCCCCCTCTTGTGGCAAAAATTACATTCGATCAGATTTCCTTCACAATCCTTTGCCGGATGATTTTTCTTGCACCTCTTACAGAAATACCTCCTCTCATTGCCATCTCGATCGAATAATGGCTTAACAAACTTCGTGTTGTTCCTAATTCCTGAATTCGAATTAGATCCGCCTCCCTGAAAATTTCCAAAATTCCTTGCTTTCTTCTGATGAAAGCCCGACACATTCTCCATTGCATGGCCAAAAACTTCTTTCCTTTTCTCAGGGGCATTACCCTTCTCTTTTTCTTTTTCTTTCCTCAAAATATTCCCTATTTGTGACGCTCGCTTATACATCTGCTCCAGTGTGTTATATCGGTCACTCTCAATATGTTTTTGAATATCGAAAGATAAACCTAACTCAAAACGTTGCATCTTTTTCTCCTCAGTGGGTACATCATCAGGGCAATACTTGAGGTATTCCATAAATTTGTGATAATATTCGTCTAATGTCATACTACCCATTTCCAATCGCGCAAACTCGTTCGACTTATCCTTCCTTACGTGCAGCGGATAGAATTTCTCCCGCATGGCCCTTTTAAACAAAACCCAACCAAAATCCCCCTCAGCCTGCTCCAACAACCCCGATCTACTGTTTGCCCACCAGTAGTCGGCTTCTCCAACTAAATAAAATGCAGCCTGATTGACTTTCAATTATTCCGGGCATTCTACTACATCAAAAAGTTTGTCGAATTCTCTTAACTAGAGTTCAAGCTCCGACGGTTCCCCTTTACCGTCGAAGGTCGAGGGTTTGCTCTGACTAATCCGTTTGCTCATTTTAGATGCTAATCCTGACATAGACCTCTCTCGTGGTGCGCTTACACTTGATAATGCTTTCACCAGATTTCTTAGCGTACGGTTAGCATCATTTCTAGACAGTCTCTTTCTTGACAAAGGAGGCATCTTATCTTAACACTAAGCATCCCAAGTGTCAGCACTCTCTTCATAGCTAGCTAAGTCAAAATCCTCATCATCTGCATCTTCCCCAGAATTAGAGCTGGAGTTCGAGTGTGCTTCTCCTGATTCACTGTCACTATTTCTAGGGTGGTTTATTGGTACCTCCTCCTCGTCTTCTTTGGGATCCTCTTCATCTGAGCAAACCCTATCAAGCCCAGTCCCATAGCCATATAGGTCATAGTGCGACCCCCAATTGTCGCCCTCATCATTACTGGAAATCTCAACGTAAGTAGGTGGTTCCCGCTTAGGCTCCCACGTTTTGACATCACTCTCCGACTGAACCTCGGTTTCCACTAGTGGAGGGTCGGGTAGGTCCCGCTCCTTCAACTGTTCCATGACCATATCAGCGTCGTCTGATATGTAGGTCTCGCCCTCCTTCCCGGGTTCTACATTTTTCCTAGATTCAGACAAACGATGTAATTCATTTAAGTCTAAATCTAAATCATACCATACCCTATCAGCCTTTGCCTTAACCATTCGCATCCTCTCCCTATAATCTCGAATACTTTCACCATTCCTTATTCTCCATATATCAGCATTGGAGATTTCTCTCCAGGCAGTCTCTGGGTCAAATATCGATACTTCGCTAGTCTTCCTAGGGGTGTGTGAGTGCATGGGTGTTTTTCCCTTATCCATATATCCTAATTCTACACGGATGTACAAATAAAACATTACTATCACAACAACACAAACACAATACAACAAAATTACGTCCTAAGGACTATTTCCCCAACTCTCTATTAGGTCGTTTATTCCTTTATCATCTAAGGAACGTTGGCTCTGATACCAATTGTAACGGCCCGGTTTAAGTGACCTGGAATATCATGTGAGAACATGAATCCGGCTCACAAACGGACGCAAGAAAACTCATCCTTACTCGGATCGTCAACGTTCCAACGGTAAAGGAATATGGTCAACAAAGAAAATAGCGCTAAACAAAACAAAACCAAACAAACAGCGGAAGTCTTTACATACAACTCGAGAGCCCATCGGCCTCTAGACTAACTAAAATTGTACGAGATAAAAGAAAACATCACAAACTTTGGTTACATAAACTGAATTATTTAGACTCATTACAAAGTAAGTCTAGACTTGATAGTTACGGGTTCTAAGCTGAATCCTCACTCCAGCCCCCTCCTGCGATTAACCTGCTGCACGTCGTATGATAACACGTAGCAGGTTCCAAAGAACAACCAATACACGTCAGAGACTTCATACATATATTAAACAGGTTGAATACAAGCATTGTGTTTACCCTAGCATGCAAAGGCTCTATTATGTAATCTTTGTTCATTATTTCCAACCTTGCAACGTTGCCCGACATGTGCGGGTCGTGCAAGTCATATTTCCAATTTGTTTTGGTGGAATACACTTAGGAGAGCTAATCCCAAGGCAACCACCTACCTAAGACGTTGCCCGTCCTGTTCGGGTCGCCAAAGGCTAAGTATGCATACCCCCATGGTGATCATAAAGATCCCTGAATGCCATGGGAAAAATAGTTGATAATTTTCCAATTCATTTGTTAACCCTTTTGGGTAACATATCCATAAATTCTCAATTTCCACATAATCATTTCATATTATTTGAGGTGTCTAATCCTTATGTGATTACAATGCCTCGATTAGGAATAAAACAACATTACTTGCACAACCATATAAACAGTATGGTCTAAGCGTGTACCTTTAAGCACAGCAATTCCAAACAACGTTCAAGCACGACAAGAATTTCACCCTCTTATGAATCGAGGTCCCTTTGATTTGAAGATTGGATTGAACAAAGTTTTTTTTTTTTTTTCTTCTTGAATACCGAAACAAGAACAAGAAAAGAGGAAAATTTTCTGAATTTTGTTCACTTTGAAAGCTTAGGAAATGTGAGGAAATTCAAATGATGCTTAAGAATTAATAGGCACTTAAGAGGTGAGCTTAATGTGCCATAATACTCACTTATGAGAGGAGTTACAAACTCCTCCCATTCCTCCTCACAATAACCGGCCACCCCTTCCAAATTCCCCCTTATTATTTTTTTTTTAATTAATCATTTAATTAATTGAGTAATTATTGTGTTATTATTACAATTGAAACAAAACGTCATGCGATTAAACTCGTTACCGTTAAAAATACCCCACTTTGTTACTTATAATTAACTACGTAAAATAATATAATTTAATATCACTTATTTATTTTATTTTGTTATATTTTATTTTATTATATTATATTTTATTTTTAAACCCGATAAATGACGGGGTGTTACAAGGTCTAGAAACTCTTTAAGTTGGGCTTGTAGATATTTAATGTTGGCATTTTGCTCTTCAACAATTCTGCTCAAATCACTTGTTTCTCCTTGACCACTTTGAGACATGGTGTTTTGCTTTGTGAATGAACGAAATTAAAGCTGGGTGCGTAGCCTTGGCTCTGATACCAAGATGATATAGGTTGGCTTTGTATTAAACAAGAACCAAACTATAAACACATGTTTGTATTTTGAAGTTTCGAACTTAATAAATAAGGCTGATCAATTTCTATTGTAATGGAATTGTTTGGTGATTTTGTGGTTTGAAACAACAAAAATTAAGAAAGATTTGTTGATTGAACAACTTAAAAATGGCTGAACCAAAGGTTTAATTTCGATACAAAACTCACCAAGAAATTAAAGCTATGGGCTTCTAAGAACACATTCAATCTTCAGCCAAAAAAATGAAAAGTAAAGGAACTTCAACTTAGTTTCAACTACTCCAAGTTAAAATTAAATTCAAAGAAAGAACAAGAAATGCTTAAAGGTTGTTTTTATTACAGATGTAATGGAAGTGAATGAATTACAAGAGAGCAAGTAGCCTATTTATACTAAAGAATTCAGCTACCAAAGATTACAACTTGCAAGATAAATCTGAATATTACACAAAAGCAAGCCCCCAACAGCTATATTTTTAAATCTAGTGGATAAAAGCAAGTCTCCAATAGCTATATTTTCAAATCTATAGGATATTTGGAAATAAAGTGATTGCCTTAATTTGAATTGATTTGCAAATGTCCTTCAATAATCTTCATATATCCTTGATGATTTTTAGCCATTTTGTTGATTTTATGCTGAATGTTTTCCTTCGATTCTTACTTCGCACGCTTTGTAAATTTCGAACCCATTTAAGCCAAAATAAATACTAGACTTAAAATAAAATTACAACTCAACTAACTAAACATGAGACATGATTAAGCGTGATCCTAAACCTGGTTTAATCTAAAGGACTCAAATATTTGAAATGAAATAAAAGACTCAAATTAATGAAGACTTAGTTCATGACTACGAAATGAAAGGTGTAACACCCCGTAATTTAACGGGTTTAAAAATATAAAATAATAAAATAAAATAAATAAGTATTATTAAATTTTATTATTTACATAGATAATTATAAGAAATAAAGTAAGTTAAATTTTCACGGTAACACGTTTTAACGCGTACGTTGTTATCGCGTGACGTTTCTTTCTGTTTTAACAATAATATAATAATTAATTAAAAAACATAAAATTAAGGGAAGAGGGAAGGTGGCCGGTTCTCATGGAGTAGGGGAGGAGTCTTGTAACTCCTCTCATAAGTGTGTATTATGGCACATTAAGTTCATTATTTTAATTGCCTATTAATCCTTAAGCATCATTTGAATTCCTCACCATTCAAAACCTTCAAGTGAACACAAAAATTTAGAAAATTCTCTCCCTTTTGCTCTCTTGTTTCGGCACACTCAAAGAAAAAAAATTTGTTGTGCCACCCAATCTTTTGATCAAAGGGGTAAGTTTAGTTGAATTGTTAATTATAGATTTTATATACAAGATTTCTAAGATGAATAATATTTTATGTATGATGATATCCTATGACTTTTAGGAGGATTGAGTATTTTTCTTTTTATATGTTATTTTCTCTAATAATCCTTTAATAAACTTTAATTTGTTAAAAGGATTAAGTTATGTTTCTTTTATAAAAAAAAAACCTTTCTTGATTTATATTCTTTAACAAAGTTTAAATTTGTTGTAAGAATTAAGTTTTTATTGATATTTAAATAAATTTCTTTTATGGTTTACATTTTTCTAACAAAATTTCAAATTGTTAAAAGGAATTTAAATGGTATAGGTCAAGTAATGTAGTCATCCAAGAATGTATAAATCCTTTAGCAAAATTGATTTGCTTGAAGGATTGTGTTTATATAAGTCTTAATTTAAAAGGGGTGATTTGGTTTTATGATTCTCTACAAAATTTTAATTTGTTAAGAGAATTAATTATTTAATTTAATTATCATAATTTATGAAATTTTAAGTTTTTTGAAGGATTTTGTGGATAAGCATGTTTCTTTTTATTTGATGACTTATATGCTTTGTTGATGGGGTTTTATGTATTAATATATGTGTGAAAATGTCAAGTGGTTGTGTAATAGAAAAATTGGTCTTGTTTGTTTTATCTTAGTAATTGGGAATGTGGCCTTGTTAGATTTATTTTGGTCATGAGATTTAAAAGGTTAATAATTTGAATATTGTATATATAAAATAATAATAAAAAAAAAAAAATTCGGGCAGCAGCAGTTTCTGCCTTGGTAATGGTGTCGATCCGGAAACGTTAGTCGTGTTCCATTGTTGTTTCATGTACCGATGCGTTAAAAACTCGTTAAACGCTTAAAATAGTTTAAAATAGTAATTGGATGTCAGAAATTATGAAATTTGGTACCCAAGGTAATTGACGCGTTCCTGATGCAGCGGCAAAGTCGGATTTTACATTCTACAAGGTCACATCATTTAATGTATTAGATTATCATATATTTTATTTCATTTTTTTCAATTATTTATAAACTCTTTTCAATTTTATTCATTAAATGAGTATTATTTGATATATTGGATATTTTTAGATGGTTAAAACATAATATACTTTTTGTCTTTTGTTGTGATTTAGTCGTAAATTAAATTTTGACAATCACTTGCGCGCACAATACAAAATCATACAACGGTTCAAAGTGAAATGAAAATATAACTATAATATAAAATTTATTTCTTAAAATTTAAATTGTTTTAGTTTAAACAAATATATTAGAAAGTTTAAAAAAGTTGTGCATTGCACGAGAATTATCTAGTACTTCCTCTAATTCACAAGTATTGTCCCATTTATTTGGGCACAAATATTAAATTTTCACCCTAAAATGGTGGGTCACATGTGCAATTAAGAGGAATTAATCAAAGTAATCAAAATTTAATTATTTTTTTCATTTCTAATTAAACCCAAAAGAAGAACATCATTTTGGAGGAAAATCAAAATAAATTTTAACCCAAACCAAGAATTACATGTATAAAATTACATATACAAAATTCAAACTAATTCATCGACAGACCTTACACGTACAGTTCCTCATCAAAAATCGCAAATGAAACTGCAAAAATAAACAACAGATCTTTAATAAAATTAGAACGATTTCTCAAATCAAACTGCAAAAACAAACAACAGATCTTTAATAAAATAAACAACAAATCTTTAGCAATAGATCTTTAACTAAGAATTACATGTACAATTCCGAAGAAGACGAAGAGGAAGAACAAACCATTGCCATCTTAATGGCTTTTATCTGATAAGCACAAAAAATTAGGGTTTTAATCTAATAATCGAAATTTTAGAGTTTAACAGGAGATAAAGTAGATCTAGGATTTTCTAGGGTTCATGGGATGAATAGAAGATAGAGAGAATAGATGAAGGAAAGATAACGAGCCTTAGTGAAATGAAGAACACGAAGATGAAGATGATGAGCTTCAATCGAAGAACAGGAGCAAGAAGATGAAGATGAAGACTGATGAAGATGAAGATTGAAGGTCGATAGGGGATTGAATAGTCTCTGGAAAATTTTTCTTTCACTGATAGTTCAAGAGCCTGTGAGACACTTTAAATAGTTTTCTGGAAATTTTTCTTAGGTCGAATAACAAATCTAAAACTAGCCCTTAGAATTCAAAATAACCTAAACCATTAAGAAGTTCTCTCTATCTTCTTTCACCATGTTCTTCCCCTTGAAAAATAGTTTACAAATTCCCTTTAATAAAAGACATATCCTTATCTAATAAAAGAGAAAACAAATGAATATTATAATTATTCTTATGCGTTTAATTAATTCAACTTAACTCAATTTAATCTAAATGTTTATAAAGTCTAAAATCGAATTAACCTAAATTGAGTTAAATTGAATTAATTAAACACATAAGAATAATTATAATATTACTGTATTATTGCTATTTTTAGAACTAACTTGACAAGATTGACTAGATTTTGAGGAAGTCTTAAAATTGAATTAATTAAACGCATAAGAATACTTATATCTTTGTACATAAATATTTGCTCAAATAGTAAACTAAAAGAAATTATTTTGTACGACTAGTTTATTTAATATCATAAAAGTTATCTTTATTATAATTTCTCATATATTTAAGGAAATACTTTGAATGCTTATAAAAAGTTATTACAAATATAATTTCATCTTATTATGGATACTTAGTACCTTATATCATTCAATTATTTTATTATTTTTTTATTATAAATAAACTAATATGGTCAATTGGCCTAGGTTACTTTTGGAGTATTTTCCACTTATAAACAACTTAATTTATTTTATTGTAGTATATCCTAAGTTTAAATAATTAACATAATTACTAAAAAATAAAAACTTCAACACAATAACTTGAAAATTCGATAACATAAATATCAAATAAATTCTAATAACAACTTTTTAAATATAATCCTAGTTAATATAACATGTTCATAAGAACTACTCACAACTTATTAGAATTATTTAAAACTAACATAAACATATTAAAAATAAATTCTAGCATAAACATACTTAATTATAATAACATTCTTAATATAACACATAACCCATAAACATACTAACACAAATTTATACATAAGTAAAACTTAATTTTCGTTAGAGCATAATAATCCACCCAACTTTCTAACATGTTCAAAATTTATTAAACAACATACTAACAATATTTTTAGCATAACATACTTAGTATAAACATAATCATAAATTCATCAACCAATTTCCCTAATTAATCATGCCCCATATATTTCATACTTTGCATATTATAAGAGTAAATATAATGTAAAATTTCCACATAAAAAGTAGGGTAAGAAATTATACCATACTAACACCAAAGAAAATAAGTAGTATGATCCTCCAAGCTAAGTGATCCAAGCCCCAAAATGATGATCTTTCAAGTACCCAAAAGAATACCCAACTATGCTAAAAAAAAACAAATGATAATTCAAGCTATAAAGGTGATGCAGTAAGCTCCTTCTTGATTTTCTTCAACTAATTAATATATTAGAGAATTAGTAATTGATATAATGAAGTGAAATTAGGAGCAAATGGAAGACACGTAGATGACTTAAATTACATAACTAGAATGATATACTTTAGGTGAGTTTTGTTTAAGTTTGCAAGGTTGAATGTTAGGAAAATAGCTAGTATATAAAGAAGATATTTATGGGACAAGATCTTATAATATTTGGATAAAAAAAAATCATGGCTCCATATCATCCAACATGATGGTAAGGATGAAGTTTGATTTCTTTTCAAACTTACTTTACTTATGTAAGTAAATAAGTAATAAAAAAATATAGGTAGGTTTTGACTAATAAATTTAGGTAATTATGATTATTTTAGGTGCAAAACTAGCTTAAAACAAAGTTATTAATAAAAAATATACTAGGAGTAGTTTAAAATAATTTAAATAAAAATGTTAAAGTCGTTAAAATAATTATAGCGAAATTAATTAAGAAGATAAGAATTTTTAAACGTAAAGTTTTCGTAAACCAAAAGTTAATTAAATATATTGAATATTTTTTTTCTATAATAAATATATTGAATATTTTTTTTTCTATAATAGAAATTAATTATCGAAACTTTTGCACTAAAAAAAACTATTTAGAAATAATAAAAATTTAAAAGTTTATATTCAGAGTAGTTTAAGAAATCGAGCAAGTATTAGGAATTGAAAGAAAATTAAATAATTAAAGAACTTGAAAATCGAATTGGAAATTAATTAAATAAATAAATATATAGTTAGTTGGAATATAAGATTTTATAAATTAGATGAAGCTGAAGCTTAGTAGTCGAGGATTAGGAATTAAATTGAAGGAACTAAGAATTAGTCAGAAATGATTAAGATTATGAATTTTGAGTCTGTTACAATAATAGATAAAAGACGAGAAAAATTTTAATGAGAACTTGACACGTGTCCTAAGTCATTTCTTCATTAGTATATTTTATTGATTAGTATATTTTATTGATTAGATTCACATGGAATAGAATATTTTGTTTATTATAAAAAATAATTCTTTTTCTAGGATCCCATCATTGAAAGATTTTAGATTTTCCATCAATATATCATATATTTTAATTTAATTTGTAGATATTTATCATGTATGATTTTAAAGAATAATAAATTATATAAACTAAATGTAAAATATAATATAAATTTTGAGCTTAAAATTTATGTATATGAAATTGTGTATATAAAAATAGAAAATTAAATTATTTTATTTTTATCTTTTTATGGTTGAGTCACTTCATAATGATGCAAACTTTACTTTTATTTAAGATTTAGAATTAAAAAAATTATAGGTTTATATAAGCAAATATATTTATAGTCAATGGAAAAATATTATATTTTTTAACGAGTTAATTATTTCCATAAATATTAAGTCAACTATCAAAAGTTTCTAAGTTAACAATAGAAAAAAGGCGGAAATTTTTTTAATGAGAACGTGATACGTATTCCAAGTGGTTTCTTCATTAGTATTTTTTATTGATTATATTAAATAAAAGTATGAACATAATTCTTCTAACAAATTGAAATTTTGTTAATAATTATAATTAATGAAAACTTAATAAAATAAAGGTATTAACTAAATTCTTTTAACAAATTGAAATTTTGTTAAAGAATAATGAATCAAGTAACTTACAATTTAAGGATCAAATGATTGAATTAGAACAATTGAACACGAAAACCAACTCTTGAATTTTTTTTCTCTTTTTCTCCCTTTTTCTCTCTTGATTTTCGAATGAAGGCAAGGAAATGAGGAATTTTTCTGATTTTTTTGATAGATACAAACACCTATATGAAAAGGTTTAGAGCCATATTCATGTAGAAAGTTAGTGTAAGGATTAATGCTAATAATATGCATTAAGGGAGGAGTTACATGAAATCCCACTAGTGGAAAAAAACGTATTTGCTGCTTATCATTTGCTGTGGTTTTTGTATATTCGCAGCAATAAATAGGAAAAAAAAATTGAAAAAAAAACAATTAATTGCTGCGGTTTTTTTGGCTTGACCGCAGCAAATACATAGCACCAACATTAATTGCTGCGGTTAGGCAATGGACCGCAGCAAATAATCCTAAAAATAACCGTTACACAGCAAAATTTAAAAAAAAAGCATTAATTGCTGCGGTTGGCTAGGGCCCGCAGCAAATAGCCATTGTGATATAGTACACAGCACGCTTCAATTCGTTCATCAGTTTAATTACACAGTACACAACAAATAACCCGCCATTCTTTTTTCACAAAACTCGACTACAACGTATCGTTCTCTCAAACCCATTGAAAAAACTCGACTACAACGTATCGTTCTTCATCTTCACAAACGTAAGATTAAGCATCAAGATTTGTGTTCGTTTCTTGTTTTCATCTTCATCTTCTCCATACTTCAAACTTCAAACTTCTATTGTTCTTGTTCATCATCAAACTTCATCATCTTCTCCATTGAAATTACGCTTCACATACGTAACGTACATCAATTTCTTCAAAGTTGGTCTTGCTGCTGTCAAACCCAGAAATCAATCTTCATCTTCATCTTCGTTTCTTGCTGCTGTCAAACAGAAGGTAAATCCTTCTTGATTCTTTTTGCTTTTCCTTAATCTTTATGCTCTTGTTTATATAAAATTAATTTCATTGACATATATCCATTTGCATATTCTTATTATCATGTGCTAAATCCTAAATGTTGATGAATCATGAAAATTTATATGAGTTAATTTGACGAGTCCTTAATTGAGAAACTTATGAAAAATGTGTTACTAGTGAGTTATGTGATGATGAGGATTCAAGTATGGATTACAATTTTAGTAGTAGATTATTCTAATGACTTGGTTTTGTTTAGTTTAGTATTCTTGGATGTGGCAGTAGTCTTTTTGAATATTGGTAATAGGAAAAATATTGGTTTAGTTTAATTTAATAGTTTATGAGTTAATTAGCAGTAGTCTTTTTGTTTAGTTTAATAGTTTATGCTTGTTAATTTGATGGCCAAGAAGGAATTAAATGGAGCTAGTATGCGTAAAGTGATCATGATGATTGTGGTGGATACAAATTCAAGAGATAGGGTAGATGTCGTTGAGAATTGTTGATATTGGTGAATGTATTGAATAATTATTGTTTCTTGAATGGATTAGGAGAGTCTCACGAAAATCATTGTTTTATTTAAGTGAATAGTTTGACAATAAGGAAGAGATTATTGGACTTGGTATGTATATGAAGTATGTATATTAAGGGTTAAAAATGTTTGTTAGAAATAATTATATATGTTTAAAAGTTGTGTATTAATTTTGTTTTGAATCAATTTATCACACTAATTAGGATGACAAAAAATCGTTCTTGGATGTATGGAAGCATTGAATCGTCGGAATTTATTGATGGCGTATTAGAATTTTGTAGTATTGCGGTTGAACATCAAGTTAGAAACGGGGGGAGTTGGTTTTTATTGCCCATGTGTCAGTTGTGGCAATGTATCAAAGATAGATAGTGTTGATATCCTTAGGGAGCACATACTTCGACGTGGGTTTAGGCCTCAATATCATGTTTGGGTTCGGCATGGTGAGGAGGGAGTTTACAAAGAGAAAAGTGTTGTTGAGGACGTCAATAATGTGGCCGATGTCAATAAGGATGTAGTAGATCATGTTGATGGGTATGAGACAGATGAAGAGAATGTCGATGAGGATGTGGATCATGTTGATGAGATGATGGAGGGAGTCGAGGATGAGTTAAGAAAACGTCCTCGTGTTTTTGACTTGTTGACAGAGGCTTCTCAAAAGTCTTTGTACCCTGGATGTACAAAGTTCACCAAACTAACAACAGTGTTGAAAATTTTCAACATTAAGTCAAAGTTCAATTGGAGTGACACTAGTTTCACAATGTTATTAGAAGCGTTAGGTGAGATGCAACCTGAGGGAAATGAACTTCCAAAGTTCACATATTATGCCAAAAAGCTCATGTGTCCTTTTGGCTTAGAGTACCAGAAGATTCATGCGTGTTCGAATGATTGTGTGTTGTATCGGAATGAAAACGAGAACTTAGAAGAGTGTCCTAGGTGTGGGTTATCGCGCTACAAGCGTAAAGGGGCTTGGGATGCTAAAGGGCCCCCGGCTAAGGTATTGTGGTATCTTCCAATAATACCTAGATTCAAGCGCTTGTTTTCTATAAAGAAAGATGCGTTAAATTTGAGGTGGCATGCAGATAGGGTGAAGAAAGGTCACTTGGGGATGAGGTTTGTAATTTAAGGCTCGGACTGTGTACGGATGAAATGAACCCATTCGGCAATCTTAGTTCTCAACATAGTACTTGGCCGGTACTTTTAGTGATCTATAATTTGCCACCTTGGTTGTGTATGAAGCATAAGTATATAATGCTTTCGCTTCTTATCTCGGGTCCTAAACAACCTGGCAATGACATAGATGAGTATCTTGCACCTCTCGTTGAGGATTTGAGAAAGATGTGGGATGAAGGCGTTTCAGTGTTTGATGCATATGCTAATGAGGAGTTCACCTTGCGTGCAATGCTTTTATGCACCATTAATGATTTTCCGGCATATAGCAACTTATCAGGGTATAAGAACAAAGGGAAGAAAGCATGCCCACTATGTATCGATGACATGGAATCCACGTGGATTCCTAAGTGCAAACACGTATTCATGCACCATCGAAAGTTCCTCCCACGAGACCACCAATATCGTAAGAAGAAGAAGTTGTTCAACGGGGAGGTTGAGGACCGTGTAGCTTGTTCACCGTTGACCGGTTATGAGGTTTATGAACAGGTTAAGGGAGTTGAGACTGTATTTGGTAAAACGGGGCAAGTGCAAGGGGGTGAAGACCGATTATGGAAAAAAGAATCAATCTTTTGGAAGCTTCCATATTGGAGAGATCTACAGGTTAGGCATTGTCTTGACGTTATGCATATAGAGAAAAATGTATGCGATGCCATACTCGGGACTCTCATGAACATTCCGGGTAAGACAAAGGATGTTTGGGCCATGCGAGATTGGTTTGAATGTAAGGGTCTTCGTCCGGAGTTGTGGGCACATGTTAAGGTGAGTAAGAAAAGAAATAGAGCTGATGAAGTTGGTGGCAGTAAGAAGAAGATGAGTAATGACAAAGTTTATTTGCCTCCAGCTTGCTACACATTGTCCAAAGCAGAGAAGCGGACATTTTGTGAGTGTGTTTGTATGGCATTAAGGTTCTGTCTGGGTACTCATCCAACATGAAGAGATTTGTGAGCCTAAATGGTGAGCTGAAGTTGGGAAGCATGAAATCTCACGATTGCCATGTAATGATGCAAGTGTTCTTACCAATTGCAATCCGTAGAATACTGCCAAAACATGTGAGATATGCTATTACCGAGCTATATTCGTTTTTCAACACAATTTGTAGTAAAGTTCTTGATCCCTTTAAACTTGATGCACTTCAACTCGACGTGATTGTAACTTTATGCAAGTTTGAGATGTTTCCACCTTCTTTCTTTGACATAATGGTTCATCTTATTGTCTATCTCGTTCGTGAGATCAAGCTTTTGGGTCCAGTTTTTTTAAGGTGGTGTTATCCTTTTGAAAGACACATGGGTGTTTTACAAAACAAGGTGAGGAATCCAGCACAACCCGAGGGGAGTATGATTCAAGGAACTGTCAGCGATGAGATTAGTAACTTTATATCCGAGTATTTGGCCATGGCAAAGCCTATTGGACTTCCCACCTCTAGACATGAAGGAAGGCTTGAGGGAAAAGGAACAATTGGCTCCAAATCGGTCACACCTCCTCGAGAAAGCCTTCTACAAGCACACTTGTATGTGTTGCATCATATTCCGGAAGTTCATCCTTTTTTGAGTGAGCATTTTGATATATTGCGCGCAAAACATCCTTCTAAAGGGGATAGGGCATTGATGCAGTTGCATAACAAGACGTTTATTAATTGGTTTCATAATCGAGTAATATGCGAAGAACTCAAGGGGGTATCCGAAATTGTTAAGTGGTTAGCTTTTGGTCCTCGTGATGATGTCAACAAATATGAGGGTTACGATGTCAATGGCTTCACATTTTGGACTGAGGGTCAAGACAAGAAGTCATCGTATCTACAGAATAGTGGGGTTTCTATTTTGGCGTCATCTACATTTTATGCGAGTGCGAAGGATCAAGCGCCGGTTGATGCTAAATTGGTATACTACGGGCGGTTACATGAAATATGGAGCTTGACTACTCTACTTTCAATATTGGTCATTTCAAATGTAAGTGGGTAGATAATAATCGACGATGCATAAAAAATGACGACCCTTGTGGATTCACTCTTGTAGACTTAGCTCGTTTGCGTGATAGTGAGGAGCCATTGATTCTAGCCACACAAGCCAAGCAAGTATTCTACATTGTAGACCCGTCTGATAAAAAATGGTCTATTGTTGTACCGGGAAAAAGAAGTATCCTTGGTATAGGTGATGTTGAGGATGAGGAAGAATATGATGCTTTTGAAAACTCTCCTCCCTTTATCAATCCAAAATCAGTGGATCAAGATGATGTAGATGTTGGTTATATGCGTGTAGATCACACGGAAGGAATACATTCGAATTAAGTGATTCGCAAGGTATGAATTTAAAGCTTTTTAAAGTTTTTTTGGCACTTGGTTTGTTTTGCATGAAACTTTGCACATAACACTATTTGTTATATATTATTGTGTTGAACGTATTAGAATTGTAAATCATAGTCATACTCTTAATATTATTTAGCTTATGTTCTAATATATTTCTATTCATACCTTTTCAGGTACTGATATACAATGCATCTATTCAGAGACGAAATTGTCCCCGAGATTGAGACCTCGGATAATGAGCATCGTAGTTATGACAGCGAAGAGGACCAAATTGTGAGATACGAGCATATGGCTGAAGACGCTCCACCGATTGACAATGATTTTGAGACTGAAGACGCCCCACCAATGGATGCTCCCACTACCAGTAAGAAAAGAAAAGGGCGAGGTCTTACGAAAAACCTCAAAGTCACAGAACCCATGCATTTGGAATATAATGCATTGGGTCAACCCTGCGCAAAATGACGTAGGCAATATGGAAAAAAAGTGGGTCTATGTATCCGCAAGCTTTCCATATTGCACCCATGGAACGAGGTTCCAGAGGGTTTGAAGAACTCTCTCTGGAATGAAACTGTGGTAAGCAACTTTACTATTTATACTCATTTAGTTTCATTTTAAAATTAATTTGATTGACAGTAATAAATACAAATTTTTTTTGTAGAATATTTTCCACATCGAGAGCGATGAGGACAATAAGAATGTGTTTCTTTTAGCTGTTGCTGAAAGATTCAGAGATTTCAAATTCAAGCTAGTAACTGGCTGGATTACGAAGATGCGTGCCCGTACGACCAAAAAGGTCAAAACGGGAAACGAAGGTGGAGAGCAATCACCTTTGAAGATGCCCTACGAAATTTGGGGTCACATATCGAAGAGGGATTGGGAGGCCTTTGTTGCCAAACGAACAATTCCCATAGAAGTTGTAAGTATTTCATATTATATTATAGTTTACCAATTTGAATTTACTTCTTTTAATTCATTCATTAAACTAATACATGACATTCGATTTCTATTGATTAATTAGGAAAAGCGTGGTAAAGCTTCTGATTCTGCAAGCAAAAGGAAGTTTTACCATCGCTTGGGCCAGAAAACGTTCGATGAGGTCCGAAAAGAGTGGGTGGATGCGGGTTTATACCCCAATCAAAGTTCATCCACGCTCTCATCTACGACTTCCTCCGCATCCGTGAATACTCCTGCTGGAGATCGGGTGCGTGATTGGTATTGCGGGCTTCATTCCCGAGATGCAAGTGGTAAATTTACCATTAATGATCCGGAACGAAGAAGTTTGCTGATGCTGTGGTGAGTTTTGACATTATTAAGTATATTCTTGATTTTTTTTGTATTCTTTGGCTTTGATGTACTTATACTAATTGCTATATATATCACTTTTTATTTGAACAGATGGGCTGGAAGGAAAAAGAACCTACGGGGGAGTTCACCACAAGAGGCAATGTTGACGCATTGCATATGGTCTTAGGGAAAGACCACAGTGGGCGGGTAGTCGGAAAAGGAGGCGTCCGCGTGGGGTTACAGAAGGCATTCGGCAAAGAGTGTGTTGCTACTCAATCCCCAACGGCGCTGCGGGATGAAGTAGCAACCCTCCGAGCGGAGATTACGAAGGACGTTCTCGCCAAGCTGGCCGCTGTGTTGCAGAAGATGGGAGCACCCATTGTTGACTTGGCAAACCTGATTGTCGAGGATCAAGAAAGTCAACATGGGGATCCTAACGCTTTGGTCGAGCCAACACTCGAGCCCATTACCCCCGTAGCACCCCAGCTCATTACTAATACCCCTGAAGGGGAAAACCCCACACCGGAGAACATAAACTTCGTTGCTCAAAATCCGGAGCCAACTCCAGAGCCAGTGCTATAGGTACATAGTTTTTAAATATATAAGCACTTAATAATTTAAATTGCAACGCATTTTAATATTTTATTATGATGCTTATTATACTAAACGACACAATTTTTGGGAGGCGACTCCTTGTTCTCTTTTGCTTCCTCAGTTAGGTGTTGCTAGTGATGGCGACTTAACTGAGGTTGCATATGGTGTGGCCCAGCCAAACAAAGAGGGCCAAACAGTGCATTCAATGCCTGTTACAAGTGGCCACATCAGTGTGGCCGTGGAAACTATTGTAAAGGGGTTTGAAGATTTTTCACTCCCGGTTCAATGCCAGCATAGAGCCTTGAGAAACTATTACACGCCCTAGGTAGTTTCGTCACATGGCCATATACTTAGGTCCGATTCACTAACATGGTAAGAATCATTTGTACCTTATTTATTTTTATTTTTTTAATTCCATGCTCACACTAATTTAATTGTATAAATTGAAATAGCAAAAGAGTCCAAAGGGATCTTGGAGAGAGGTCGGTTCCTCAGCAAAGGTGTCGACTGGGTCAAAGTCGATGCCAAGCACTCCAATTGCAAATGGCTGCATTATTGTGCATCTCGCATAAGTGACAAGGACCCACTCATTCTGAACCTGCTGAAGGAGCAATACAGCTTTTTAGAGAGCCCGTTTGTAATTATTGGTCCTAGTGACGTTGGGCAATTTTTAAGAGGAGAGATGCTGAACGTAGCTCTTTTCCATGTCTACATGAGGTGATGTTCATTATCTTACAAGTTAGGCATTGTTGTTTAATTGTTTTAATGACCGAATTACTAACAAAGTTTTCGTATTTTTGAGTTATATGCGGCTTACGAGGAGCTAAATTCTTGCGAACCTCCAATAAAAATTGGATGGTTTTGTCCAGAGTCGATTTCGGGTAATAAATGTGTAAATGATCCAGATGACGTCAGAGCATACATTGAGACTGCTTTGACTAATTCCCTTGCATCTAAACACACATTCATTCTGGCTCCATATGTGGAAGAGTAAGTTTTATTTTTGAAATTGAACTTATCTTTTGATTTTTAAAGTCACCGAATCTCTAATTTGTTGATTTTAAATTTGCATTTGTAGTTTGCATTGGATACTTTTGGTGATATGTCCTTTAACGAACACTGTGCACGTCTTCGACTCATTATTTTACCAATTTGATTTAATTAAGTGTTATATAAGTATAAATAGTATTACTTTTCCCATGTATTTCAGCACAATGAAAAAAGTGCATGGACAAATGGGATCTACATCCAGAGCCACATTTCCAAAATTGACAGCAATAAAGGTACACAAATTTGATTTTATGCGTTTTTAAGCGTTTTTGTCAATTTCGCGCGTAAAGTAGCTCAAACTTGGTTTGTTATGCACGAAACTTGGCACACAACACTATTAGGTATATATTATTGTGTTGAAATGGTTAGAATTGAAAATCATAGTCATATGCTAGAAACTACGTGTTAAGTTGCAATTTTATGCTTTTTAAAGCTTTTTTGGCACTTTTGCGCATAAAGTAGCTCAAACTTGGTTTGTTTTGCACGAAACTTGGTACACAACACTATTTGGTATATATT